>NC_056477.1:16414900-16602083 GCF_008729295.1 Plectropomus leopardus | reverse complement strand
CGTTCCCACCCCTTCTCTCCCATCCCCAACATAACCCCCGTCCAAACACCATGAAACACCATTGGCGGGGGCCATGGAGGGGCCAGGAGAGACCCAAGAGAGCACAGAAAGACAACATAAAAGGCACTGAACAGAATGGCTTTGGGTAAAAAATACATGGCTGAGCACAGAGGACTGAGGGAACGAGAAATGAGGAAACGCCATCATGGAGGGCTGTTTAGACCAGGAGCTGATTATAGCTCACAGAGACACCGCCACAGAAATCACTACGCCCCAGGCAGATGGAGGAGTCCAGGCCAGAAGCATGAAGCCATGGATCCCCCCATCCAACCGGGACAGGGCAACCCCAACAACGGCATCCCCACAGCCAGAGCCAATCACAGCTCCCAGTGCGAAGGACCTTCAGAGAGGAAACACCAGAGATTGAATAAATAACTACAAACAAAATAAATAAACACTAAACTATCTATTTAAGACCAAAAGCTCAATATGTTGAGAGCAAAAGAAAATATGAAAATTTTCTTTCTCTAATGCTCTCCACGAGCACTCCACCCCACCACTACATTTTTTGATTTTTTTTTTTTTTTTTTTTAATATTGTCAATAAATAAACATATAAAAAATAAAATAAAACATTCAAAAAAACAAATTTGGAGCTCCTCCTCTGGGTGTTGCCTATAAGAGGATCTGGCGCTGGAAGATTGAGGTTGTTTAGAGCGGAAGAAGAGATTAGTCAAAAAGGGATTACCTCAGCCTTTCCCAAAGTTTAGTAAACTGTATGCAAAATCATCTGTGTGTGTGTGTGTGTGCGTGCGTGCGTGCGTGCGTGCACGCGTGCTGGTGAAGGCATATGTGGAGGAGTGCGTCTCCATTAAGGCCCATGTGTGTGTGTCCATCATCCCACCAGGCCGGCCCTGCACTCGCCAAGAATCCCAGGAAACTATCTGCTACAGCAATCTCCTATTATAGCAGTGGGCTGTAAGAGGGGAGGGAGAGCGGAGGGGTGAAAGGGGGAGGTACAGTTCCTCCCCTTCTTCTGCCTTGTGGCCTTTTCTGCTGGGGGGTGAGAGAGGCTGTAGCCAGGGAGATTTGACATCCATAGTTTAGGTATAAAATAAATAAGGATTATGTGCCAATAAATGAAAAATGCTGTAAAAAAAAATCTCAAACCTTTCTGTCATGTGGTCTTACAATCAATAGAAGGCCTCATTCAAGTGTGAGGTGATGAGAGCAGGTGGTGACCAGGAGCCACTTGTTGACACTCCATATAGTGCTTGTCAGCCCTGTTCAACAAAGAGTGGGTGGCACTCTCGTGTGAGGCAAATAACCTATTTATATCTCCCAGAGGGGCACCCAAAATACATTCCTCCCCCCTCCACCTCCAACCACAATAATAACACACCTTCAGTATATGAGGTTTTTCTCCTAGTTTAAACCCTACGGTCTCCTCTGCCTGTTGTAACAGTTTGTGACAGTTACATCTAGCTGCTAATGGCCAACAGTTAGCCATCCAGATTTATAAATAGTTGAGAGGCTGTTTGTTTCATCTGTGTGACACTCGACACCAAGGGATCTCACAGATCCGCATGCTAGCTCAAGCCCTCATTCTGTCCCCCCATGGTGGACACTCTCTCTGGGACAACTCCTCTATTTCTGTCTGGTCTCCAGCACCAAGCCCCACTGACCACCTCTGGTCAGATGCACAAAGACCGACTGTGGACTACATAGAGGGTAGTGCTCTGGACTGTTGTCAATAGGAAGAATCAGAGGTGCCAGAGAGGGCTTGTGTGAGGTGAGAGGGCAGGATCAAAGCAGCAAGGCCTTTTTGGGGAGTTTTTGAGGAGTTACAATAAGGCCCATATTATGGATTATAAAACTGGAAGGTAAGACAAGAACTCACTCTACATTCTTGTATATGTTGAAGTCTGGAAACTTAAAAAAAATAAATGAAATATATATATATATATATACATACATACATACATACATACATACATACATACTGTATACATATATTTATTTAAAAGCCCCGGAGAACAGTTTAAAAAGTAAACATACTCAACCTTTCACACATGTATGCAGTGTCATTTTGTTTAATTTTAGTGTAAGAGTGGGTGTTTTTAAGCAGATAAATAAAACATAAGGAAAGAAAAGACCAATTAACTAAAAGTATTGGCTGGCAGAATTTTACTTTATTCCACTGACAGTTGCTGACATTTATAAACATTTAGTCACATCCTTTCTGCCCTCAGATTTGCTTTTTTCTGTCTTGGTTTGGACCACAGTCCTTCTGAAAATGAGGCCTCTTTGGTGTCAGGTTTTAGAGTTGGAGGCCCGTCACTGGACAAAAATAAACCTGCAAGAACTGAACAGAAATCACCCTGACAGTTGACATGAGATCAGTTTTGCAGAAACAAGCTCAAATTGGGGTCAGGCCCATTAACTGTACATGATTTTTGGATGCTGCTTTCTGATGTTTGTGAATTCTTGTGTCTTGATGTTTTCTTAATGCTTAAAAAAAGACATGTCCTTACATAATTGCTGTTGTCTTTTCTTTAAAAGAATGGTTGCATGACATTTTAAACTTCCTTTAATTTTTGCAAGAGTTAAATTTGATAGTGACTTATTCTAGCAGTATGGCAGTGCAGTGTTAAGTTGTTCTGTAGATGCATTAGAGATGGACGACCTCCAGGTCAGAAGATATTAATGAGCTACTGGATATTCTGAGCAAGGTGACGGCTGCCTGGCAGCTGCAGTAAATTTAACCAAAACATACCCATGATGTCACCTTGTTGCATCTAAATTTGCAAATTTTTTTTGTATAAAATGCATGGGACAACAGGGGGAGTGTATGATAAGACAGCTGTAAGACAGCCGTAGATTGGAAGGAAAATTTTATTTTATAACTGCTGAGCATTATTTTAAAGCGTGAGAATTATCTTTTAAGTATGTTTTTGCTCTATATCATTTTTAAATTTTAAATACAGTTTATTATACAAGAACATTTATGAAAGCCCTGCAATAACAACTACCAGCTTACGGGTGATGAGTGAGAGTATCAAGGCTAGGAAAAGCTATTGCGTCAACAGATACAAATATGTCACAGCACTCACATGGCCTTGGCTGCCTCCCATTAGGATAAGAAAACACAGATTTATTAATGAAAAAAAAGATTTGCACAGAAATCGCCATTAACTAACTCCAGTAATTCAGAAGCTCAGCTAACTGATACACTTTTTATTTAAAGATTTAAGAGGATATATTGGCAGAAATTGAATATAATACAATAAGTATGTTTTCTTTAGTGTATAATCACCAGAAAATAAGAATTGATGTGTTTCTGTTACCTTAGAATGACCCATTTAAATCTACATTAACAGAGCAGATCCTCCTCCATGGAGTCTGTCATTCGCACCATCATACAGTAGCTCAGAACAAACAAATCAAACACTGGCTTTAGATAGGGCAATTTGTGTTTTTGTCTTGGCTCCCGTAGTTCTCCTGCACGCTTCAAACACGGAAGAAGCCAAAGACTAGTTGTAATCTGCAACATCAGCTGCGCTAAATTCTACACACTAGACCTTTAAACAGTTGGTCAATAACTTAAATGTCACATTGAAACATTTTAGATGGTGGATTATGTACTTATTTCAGCAATAAACTTTCTAATTTTACCTCTGATATCTCGATTTAGTTGCACTTCTACGTAAGGATATTCTAACTGCTTTCCACCTGCTCTCTGTACTGTAGTAAAACCAAAGGGGTTTCACTACGAGATTAGTTTCCAATATAATTTTACAGCTGACTGATCCTAAACAGACTTTTTGACTCTTTAACTCAAACAGTTTGATGAAAGTCTGACCTGATAGTTTGACGTGCCTAATCTTTTATCAATATTAAGACATCACATTTTAAGTTAGGTATAGTTTTAACCTCTAACTATTGGTAAACCAGTGTCAGTGTGTAGCTTTTAACTCCAAGGTGATCATAATCACCAATAAAAGAAATGTGTGTGAGTGTGTCTGTGTGTGTGGTCGTCTAAGTTTGTGCGGGTGCGTCCTGGTTTCCCAAAATAACTCACGTGAGGCTGCCTATACTGTGCCTAGCAACAGTGTAGTTTTATTCACAACATGTCTGTGAAGGTCATAGTGATTTGAGTAGATGGATTTACAGGGCTGTTCTGAGAACAACATACAGTACATTGTTGCTTAATGCAAAGCGAAAAAGCTCCTTATCAAAGCCAGCGATCATAAAATAAGCACCACAATTAAAGCACCAACTTTTAAAATGATCTCACGTCAGAAAAAAACATGTTGTATATGTTATAGGCTTTGGATCGAGATTGAAATACATCACACACATCATGCAAACACTATTATAAAAGTCTTTCTTGTAAGATGAATGGTAATGTAAGCCAGGGCCGCAGTCACCAATTAAACATTCAGGGGGACCATTTTCAATTATCACCTTCTGCGACCCAAGGGTGGTCTGAGGTGAATTCCTCAGGGAAATGTTTTTTTTTTAAACTTGACATGTAAAGAGCAAATTGAAACAACAAAAGAAAATCTTAGATCACGGGTTCTCATAGTTTTGATAGCGGAGCACCATTTTATGTAACAGGCGTATGATTCATGCCTTTTATGACATACTATACTATAACTTTTAATTACATTTGTATTAAATGCAATAATAAGAATTTTTTATGACCTGTTGTTCTAAGACTTTTTATGACATACTATACTATGAATTATTTAACATGATATTCTGTGACATTTTTATAATTTTTTTAAATGACATACAACACTGACTTTTTTATGACAAGCAATACCATGACTTTTTTTTACATGTTATACTAGGACTTTTTTTGACATGCAATACTATGATTTTTTATATGCTATACTATGACTTTTTTGGCATGCTATATTATAACTTTGTCTGAATTTTTCTGGCATACTATGATTTTTTATGATTTTTGATACCCCGTTTTACAGCATTTTATGATATATTAATACTACTAAGTGAAATAGTCTACATAACACATTACATTACATTGTAGTTATCCACTTTTTAATACATTTGACAGTATCAAAAAAGAGAGACAGTGCAGTGTTTTATATATTTGTTGCACTAATCCAGAACAGTTGAGCTTCTGGGGTACGGCATCAACACTTGGACAAACCACACACATAACTGCAGTGCACTTTTATATACTAATGGCATGTGGGGCATTCTGAGCATATTTGAATATTGAGTACACATTATAATTACTGCCTAGATTTGAGAGCATGTGCAGGTTCAGGCTAATTCTCCCCTTTTTACTTCTGCAGGAAAAGAACAAATTCCAGGATATCTTTGGACAGAGGCCAACTAAAAGGCACCATGCCTTAGGAGTTACTCCCTGTAGAAAATCCTGACAAATGGTCTCAAACTCTGGGTCCTGTAGCTCCAGCAGCAGGCAGAGTGTATAATTTTGAGGTCTGTGATTGCATGAATGACTGAACAACTGAGAACAGAGTCCTGTGCAAGTGACCCTGCATCATGACCTCAGTTGAGAAGCGTCGCTCAGGCCGAAAGAGCGGCGGGCATCGAAAGCATAGCGATGGAGGCTATAGCGACACCTCCAGCGGTGGGTCCTTTCTTGATGAGACTGACCGTGAGGTCAGCAATCTGACAGATCGAGCATTCAGGAGTCTCTGCATTGGAGATGAGGCTGTTTACAATGACTCAGACCTGTGTTCGTCTTCTCCCTGCATCCAAAGAGACAGACAGCTGGCCTTTACCCACAGTGGCCATGATGGAGACGGAGGGGACAGAGAAAGGGAGGAACTTAAGAGAGCTGCACATGAGAGCTTCAGCCTCAGGATGCAGCAGTATGGACAGGACTGGATCCATGGAGGAATGTATGGGGCCGAGATCCAGAGAGATCCACAGTGGGAGGTTTATGGGGAAAGGACACAGGGGAGGATTTCAGCCACATTCCAGCAATCCTTTGTGGAAACTTCTCAAAAGGAGAAAGCTCTGAGGGAAGAACAGATGTCCTTCTTCAGCAATGGAGCCACAGAGTTGAGTTCGCAGCAACGCAGAAGCCGCTCCAGAGTTTCTTCACTGATCAGAGCATTTAACTCTGAGGGACAAAGGGATGGAGCAGGCATGGATGGTAAACTCAGAGAATGGAATGATGACACAAGCTGGGACAAATCAGCTCTGATGAGTATCCAGAGAGAACTTTCTGAGTTCTCTACATCTTACCACCAGAACTTAAACAGTGGTTATTTCCCCTCAGCTGGCCCGTTCTCATCCCAAGACAACAACTTCTACTCCTCTGACGTAGCAGCAGTAGCACACATGAATTCTGCGTCCTCTTTTATGAGATCTTCCCACAGTAAACACAGCATGTCTGCACAGGTCAACTGTAACTCTAACTTCTTTATACACAGTGAGTTTAGTCCCTTCAAGGTGTGGAGGGATCATAACAGGTTTCCCTTTCAACAAGGAGAAGTCTCGGGATTCATGCACTGTTCAGAGTTCCCTAAATGGTATGAGACACCAATGTACAAGGAGCTCTCACTGGAGGCCCAACCACAGGGTCCTTACAGGTTTGAGGAGAGGGGTTATAGACACCCAAGGAATAACTTGGCGCCTGTGGTTCCCCCCACTCTTCCACGCTCGACCTCAACATCCACAATGCGGAAGAAAGCCTCAGCTGTGGAGAAACGTTGTGAGTCAGAGTTGACAGGCCATTACCCCCACAGGATGCAGACACAGAGCCTGGGAACCAACCGACTCCCATCCCAGCGACCGTCAACTGCATCACCTAGCAGCGATATGTCTCGACGTGTCCAGGACACCATCAGCTCCGTCAAAGCCCTTCAGCAAAAACTCAAAATGATGACAGAGCAAGATATCGTAACAGGGATGACAGCAAATCAACAAGGAGTATTTTGTAGCAATAATAATTTGATTCCCTATGGGAACAATGCAAAAACAGAAGCACCAAATGTTGTCACCAGCAACACAAGCACCACTCCCTTCAACATCAGCCATCTGCTCACACCTTTAGTCTATGCAAATCAAGAAGCAGAGACATCAGAGGTCCGGCAATATTCAGCTTCCCCTCAACCTGTGGAACATGCTCCAGTGCGAGCAGAAAGCAGGGGAGCCACTCCTGATGTTAGGATGTCCAGCTACAAATCCAGAGCCACCAGCCTACTCTTCAATCTCAAAGACAACAGGAAAAGAGTAAAAAGCACCTACAGCCCCACCAAATTCAAAGGCTTGGAGACTCCGGAGAAAAACAAACATCCCCCTGTCCAGGAGCCAAGAGACACTGTAATAGACATCCCTGATTTCCCAGATCTGGACTTTCAATTTCTCCAGGCAGAGGAAACAAACAGGACAGCCTCACATCAGTATGTAAACCAGTACAAAAATCCTGGATTGTCATTTACAACACAAAATTTCCAACCTGCAAATACAGGCCAATATTCAGAATACACAAGTGATTACCAGACAGCTCAGATTCAAAGTGAGATGGCTCATCACCCTGGGTTCACTGGCTTCATACCTGAAAATTGCACCAGCAATCAGTTGGCTGATGGACAGAATTTCCATGAAGACTTATCGTCATTTACTCCCTATAATCAAGGCATGATCGATAATGCAGAGACTCTGGGAGGAGACGCATACAGGCTTAGCCCATCTTACACAGCAACAGAGACACCGCAGTTATATGCTGACAACAATCAACCCAGAGAATATTTAATAAGTAAGGCAAATGCTGAGCAACATTTTAATGAAACAGCGGGAGGGGAATTCACAAAGGTGGATAGATATCAGCAGCTCAACGACAACAAACATGATTACAGTAATGTGTCTTCACAGGATAGGTGGAGACAGACAAACAGCCAAGACCCAGAAAATCTCAGTCTGAAAGCTGCTGTCTCTCCATGGAAACAAGAGGTAACGGCCTTAGTGGAAAAAGACCAACATGCACAGGCTTACCAAAGAGCAGCTATGATAGAGGAAATAAATTCACAGAGAGATACATACAGAGGAGAAAATCAGCATTGTGAACTTGAAGAACTTGAGAAAATAGAGTCGAGGGAGAGTTTTGGTGTTGAGACATTTTCTCATAAAACAGCTGCCGTGGTCAATCCTAACATGTCAAATCAATTGCCACAATATGCTCCATTTACTAAGGACATGACAGAAAATTATGGACAACAGCAACTCGAAGCTTTTGACAAATATGAACTCCAACAGTATTATGGACTCAGTGAGGAAAATGACATGAAAGATAATAATTATTTGACACATAATTATAACATATATTCTGATCAAGAATACGGAAACCAGCAAATGTATTCTGATAAAGACAAAAGTATGATCACGCAAGAAACAGGTCAGAGAAAACAATATACTCCTATGTCAAAGGGCTATGAAATGCAAAGTCTCCAGCAAATACAAGTTAAACCGCAGTTTGAATATAATATGCAGGAAAATCCATTATCCAGCCTCCATAATGCTGCCCCTACAATGGGAAACCAGGTGAAAGACAGACAGTCTGCTGAGGTCAAGACTGAACAGGCCATGGCAGGGCACATGACAGCACAACACGCCCAAGCAGAGCTGGCAGAGGCTCAGTACTGGGCTCAAATGCAGCAGCCCAAAGCGGAGCTGGCTGGGTTAATTTTAGCAGGGCAGACTGGTTCAGAGACAGTCAAAGCAGAGCAGGCCAAAGCAGAACTAACAGCACACAAAAGAGTAAACCAGGCCGAACACATTAAAGAGGAGAAAAGAAAAGACAAACAGACAGAACAGTCCAGACAAAAACAAGAGCATGTTAAAGAGGAACAGACAAAAGTAGAGCAAAGCAAAGTGCAGGAGGGTAGAGAAGAGCAGAGAGGACATATTATAGAGGAAGCAGGAGCCGAACATTTGAGAGAGGAGCAGGGTCAGCAGGTCAAAGCAAAACAAGCAGACGCAGAGAAGCTAAAAGCAGAACACATAAAAACTGAACTGGCAGAGAGCAAGCAGGCTGCACAGGCAAGAAAAGAGCAAGTTAAAACCAAACAGATCAGAAGAGAAAGGATCACAGCACAGCAAACTGAGGAAGAACAGGTTAGAGCAAAACATGTTGAGAGGGAGCGGATGGAGTCAGAACAAATCAGAGCACAAAGGGTTAAAGCAGAACAAGCTGAGGCAGAGCATAGAAAAGCAGAACAAGCTAAACTAAAGCAGATACAAGAGCAACAAGCTAAGGCACTCCAAACTGAAGCAGAGCGTAGAAAAGCCGAACAAGCTGAAGCTGAGCGTAAACAAGCCGAAGAAGCTGAGGCGGAGCGCCGAAAAGCCGAACAAGCTGAAGCTGAGCGTAAACGAGCCGAGCAAGCTGAAGCTGAGCGTAAACAAGCCGAAGAAGCTGAGGCGGAGCGCCAAAAAGCCGAACAAGCTGAAGCTGAGCGTAAACGAGCCGAGCAAGCTGAAGCTGAGCGTAAACAAGCCGAAGAAGCTGAGGCGGAGCGCCGAAAAGCCGAACAAGCTGAGGCGGAGCGCAGAAAAGCAGAACAAGCTGAGGCGGAGCGCAGAAAAGCAGAACAAGCTGAGGCGGAGCGCCGAAAAGCCAAACAAGCTGAAGCTGAGCGTAAAAAAGCCGAACAAGCTGAAGCTGAGCGTAAACAAGCCGAACAAGCTGAGGCGGAGCGCCGAAAAGCCGAACAAGCTGAAGCTGAGCGTAAAAAAGCCGAACAAGCTGAGGCGGAACGCCGAAAAGCCGAACAAGCTGAAGCAGAGCGTAAACAAGCCGAACAAGCTGAGGCGGAGCGCCGAAAAGCCGAACAAGCTGAGGCAGAGCGCAGAAAAGCCGAACAAGCTGAGGCGGAGCACCGAAAAGCCAAACAAGCTGAAGCAGATCGTCGAAAAGCAGAACAAGCTGAGGCGGAGCGCAGAAAAGCAGAACAAGCTGAAGCTGAGCGTAAAAAAGCCGAACAAGCTGAGGCAGAGCGTAAACAAGCCGAACAAGCTGAAGCTGAGCGTAAACAAGCCGAACAAGCTGAGGCGGAGCGCAGAAAAGCCGAACAAGCTGAAGCTGAGCGTAAAAAAGCCGAACAAGCTGAGGCGGAGCGCAGAAAAGCCGAACAAGCTGAGGCGGAGCGCCGAAAAGCAGAACAAGCTGAAGCTGAGCGTAAACAAGCCGAACAAGCTGAAGCTGAGCGTAAACAAGCCGAACAAGCTGAGGCGGAGCGCAGAAAAGCCGAACAAGCTGAAGCTGAGCGTAAAAAAGCTGAACAAGCTGAGGCGGAGCGCAGAAAAGCCGAACAAGCTGAGGCGGAGCGCCGAAAAGCAGAACAAGCTGAAGCTGAGCGTAAACAAGCCGAACAAGCTGAGGCGGAGCGCCGAAAAGCCGAGGCGGAGCGCCGAAAAGCCGAACAAGCTGAGGCGGAGCGCCGAAAAGCCGAACAAGCTGAGGCGGAGCGCCGAAAAGCAGAACAAGCTGAAGCTGAGCGTAAAAAAGCCGAACAAGCTGAGGCAGAGCGCAGAAAAGCAGAACAAGCTGAAGCGGAGCGCAGAAAAGCCGAACAAGCTGAAGCAGATCGTCGAAAAGCAGAACAAGCAAAGTTAGAGCAGATACAAAAGCAACAAGCCAAAGCAGAACAGGAGAAAGCTAATGTAGCAGAAGTTGGAAAGTTCAAGGCAAACCACAATCAAAGTGAGGATGTTAAACAAGAGAAGGATCAGGCAGGTTCAGTTGAAGCAGTTCAGGTAAATGAAAAGCACCTTACAAGACAGATAAGTAAGTTAGAAGAGAGAAAGGCAGAACAGACAAGGTCAGAACAAACTAAAGTGATGTTAGCTAAAGCAGAGCTAGCAAAAACAGAGGACATGTTGGAGAAGGCTAATCCCCCAGTAAAACTAACAATGACACAGCAGGTTAGAAGTGAACCAGATAAAGTTGAGCGAGTTAAGACTGAGTTAGCTAAAGCTAAAGCAGAACTGGCTAAAATAAAGGAGAAAATGAGAGGAGAGCAAAAAGAGAGAGTCAGGAATACAGCACTCACAAAAGAAGATAAAACAGATGTTTCTATAAAGGTAAATGCCACTAAAAATGAAGAGTACAAAGATCAAGACCAGGCAATGCAAATCAGTAAACAGAGGGAGGACTCAGTTGCTGTCAGCAGTCAAAGTGTGGATCAGGCTAACCGAGGGGCTGATGATTATGAACGTCTTAGAGAGAAATATGGTTTTATTGGTACAACTTCACCAAAGAGAAACAAAAGGTCAGCTGCAGGAAATGTTTCTACAAATGATGCCAATGAAACACCAGCTTTTGACAAAGTTGATATAACAAGTAATGAAATATTTGGCCCTGCAAGCAAATTAGCAACAGTAGACACAGGAAATAAGGAGGATGTAGGCAGCTTTAAATCTGATGAGGTGACAGAAAGTCAGTATGTTTACAGTGAGTCTTCCAAAGAATTCAAATTATCTGGTGTTACTGATTTATCTACCAATGTCTATAAAAGAGCAAATAGTGACCCTGTTTCCAGTAAAGGGAAGGATGACAGCATTGAAAAGTTGGAAAAATGTGATCCTCTGAAACACATTGGTGTTTCACAGCAAAGAGATTCTGAATTAACCAAACCACCCCTCCTTGAGAGAAAATCCAAGTCATCCGAGCACAGTGTAGGTCCAGGTAAAGATCATTTTACCCCTCACAAAGCACTGTCCCATAAAGAGAGAGCTCAGACCAAGCAGGAGATTCTAACTTCCAAGATTAAAGCTCATGCCGAAAAAGAGATTTCAGCTATTAAAGAAAAGGGCTTTGCTGTACGAGATGGGTTTATATTAAAAAATTCTTCCAAGATGTTAGCAGGTAGTCAGAGTAGCAATATACGGCAGAGGCCGCCATCACAGGAAATGACTAAAAAGCATGAAAGCACAATGTCCACTAAAATTACACCAAAGCATCATATGGAGCCTTCAGGAATACAGATGGAACCAGTCAATTCTGTTTCACCTCCCAGCTCTGCTGCAATACAAGCCAAGCCTGCACCAACCACCAGTCACTTCGAAGACCACTCACAGAAACAAGAGCATAAACAATCAATGAAGAGTGAAGACAACGTGCCAAAAGCAACAAAACAAAGAGAAACAAAACAGACACGAAGTTTTACAGTGAGCAAAGATGAAATGGCAGAAAATCAAAAGAAAGACAGTCAATCAGGAATTAAGTCGCCAATACAAATTAAAGAGCAGGCAACCAAGAACATGAAAGACAAACAGGAAGAAAATTATGGAGAAAACTCTGGAAAACATAAAGAGAGACTTAAAGGCAATCCTGCAGTAAACAGTGACCACCTCAACAAGAAGAAAGATGATCCATCACAAGTTCGGGCTCTGGTTGAAGCTGAAAGCTCCATACAAATGATGACGGAAAAGGTTGAGAATAAACATGAAGCAGTTCATGAAGACTCGGCACCTTCATTAAATCTTGTCTTTGGCCAGAAGGAAACCCCAATAGCTGATGACAGCTTGCAGATCATGGGAATAATGGTAACTGTACAAAAAAGAAAGCCATCTGTGGACAATGGTCAGAGGAATAACAGTGCTCTAGAACAAATGAATGTAAAAGAGAGGGAAAACGGTAATTCAGAGCCAGATAAATGCCACCCCAGCTCAGGTTTGGAATTAAGCAAAGGAAATGTGTCTTCAAAGCTGGAGAACAGAGACATAGAAAACACTCATCCTACAGTGAAGGAAGATCAAACTAAAGTTTGTATGAATGATCATCCTGAAAATATGCAACAAACTTCAGTGCTAGAGACAACACAGAAAAATATGTCTGAGAATGTCACTGTGAAAAGGATTAATCGCAAACAGGAGAGTTGTTCTATAAATGCAAGACCCCAAAGGGTAACACAACCCCAAGAGCCACTGGCTGAAAAAGGTGTGTCCCCCACCATCACTGTACGTGCTAAAAATAAAGTGCTGGCTGAAACTAAACCCCTTCTCTACAAACAGGACATAATATCAAGTGAAACAAAAGACGGTACAAATGAAGTGCCAAAAGAAAACTCAGCAAAGAGAATAAAGAAAGACGAAGTCAAAAGTAATACTGAAGAGAAAAATCCAGAAAAAGGTTCAGCAGCGCATACCAATGAGAACTTTATGGTTAAAGTGGTGGACACAGCAATCAACTGCACAAATAATTCAAACCGAGCTGATGTTAATCATGAAAGCCAGCCATCAGTGAAAGAAAATGTTACAACTATGATAAATCCATCCAAAACCAGGGACGTTGATGGCAAGAGTGCTCCCCCAGTGGAAGAAAAGGGATGTAACGTAACACCACCAAAGCCATTTAACAAAACCAGTCCATCCAGCCATTTAAGTGAGAATGAAAACACACAAAACATCTCCAAAACATCTCCAAAACATCAGTATAAGGAGACACACATAGGAGAAAATAATCAAGAGGATGGTGAAGTGCATATAGGCGGCATTGCCATCAGAGTAGTTCCAGCAGTAACAGAGAAGGACAACATGATGGGAAAACATCATGTCACCACTGTCCCTTCTGATTTAGCTGCAGCAAATGAAAATAAGCAAATTGCATCATCTAGCTGCGAAGAAAAAGTAAACACTTTAAACAATCTTGAAACTTCAGCAAGCAGTGAGAAGCAGATGGAAGACAGATTGGAAGACAAATTGGGAGTACAAGACATGTTGTCCACTATGAGAAAACTGTCCAATTCACTGAAAATCAGTAATCAAGAGAGCAGCATAAACGCAACAAGTGAGAATACTCAAAATGGAAAGTCTGAAAAAGGAAATAAAAGTGAGAAATCAGAGGATGAATCAAAGATTCCACCAATAGAGGGGGATTACTTTCAAGTGCAAGGGGTAGCTGAAGCAAATAATGAACCACACAATCACACAAATGTTGTCGACACATCAGATGCTGGATCAAAGGGAAGGGAACGTCCAGGATTACTATCCAACAAGGCAGTTATCATCAGCAATGATTCATGCAATGAAGGAAAACATGAAGTCTTTGTTTTGGATGAAAGTATAAGGAAAACACTGGAATCAAGTTCAGTGGGGGTTAAAGATGAGAACATGAAAAGAAAAAACAGGGAAACAGAGGATAATCGTTCTTCAAAACAGAGTGATGGTCCCACAGAGAGACAGAGTAATAAAAATGAAAAGACGGATGATCAGGCTATTCTTATCAGGAAACATCACACAGAGAACCATTCCAGTATATCAGCAAGGGAAGGACAGAAAGACAGAAATTCACGCTCAACAAGGGAGACCACAATTAAAGAAAAAGCTGAAGTTAAACCAAAACCAAAAGAAAGGGTATCCACAATCCCTGAGATATCAGCAATTGCCGACTACGCCAGGTTAAAAGTAATCGTTTCAGATGACGAGACAAACACAATTCAGGAATTCCCACCCAACAAGAAGGAGGGGTTCTTTCCACTTATTCAGAGTCGTCACAGCAGACGCCCAGTATTTGCTGCTGACCCACAAGACCTCACTGTGAAAGAGAAAAGTTTGCCAACCAAGACAGAGGTCCCTGCAAAAGTGAACAAAGAACCCAAACCCATAGTGTTTCCCATTACAGAGAAAGAACACCAGAGGACAGGTATGTTCAAGCTGGGAGACAAAGAAAGACAAGAGAAAATGATATTAGATGCCAAATCCAACAAAGGTGTATTAGATACTGGGACAAAGCATGCACAACATCTCCAAGAAAGAAACGAGTCGTTAACAACTCATCTTAAGAACCAGCGATATGGAGAACAAGTGGCTGACACCGAAAGAGTTCATCAAGAGGAACAAAGTATTCTTCAGCCAAACAATACTTCCTTGCAAGCAACAACGTCGTTCTCTGCAATCAACAGACCGAGAAGCTCTTCTGTAAAGCCACTTGATGATTTCAATCCACACGAAAAGCTTTTGGGACAAATGCACAACATCAAGGAAAGCACAGTGACTAAGATCAGGGAAGAGAGAACAGAACAACTGAGACAAGAAAGGATTGCAAGTCAGCATGAAGAAACCAAAGTAAAACAGAGTAGAGCCAAACAGTTGGAAGAAGAACAAGTATCTGGGACAGAAGAGGAGAAAAGAGCAGAAGACATGCGAGTAAAACGTATATTAGAGGAGAATAGAGCTTCTCTGGCTGAGGAAGAGAGGAGAGCCTCTCAGAGAGAAGAGGAGAGGAGAGCCAGAGAGCGAGAGACCATTGCTTTGAAAATCAGGGAGAGGCGGGAAAAACAGAGAGAAGTAGAAAGAAGAGCAGAAGAAGAAAGAGCTGCTCAAAAAGAAGAGGAGCTGAGAGCAAAGCACAGAGAAGAAGAAAGGAAAATGCAGGAAACTGAGGAGAAGAGGAGAATAAAGATTGAGGAGGAGCATAGAGCAAAACTAAGGGAGGAGGAAGAGCGGATAAAAGCGAATGAAGAGAGGCGGATGGTCAAACAACAAGAGAAGGAGAGAGCTGCTAAAGAGGAGCAACAGAGGAGAGCTGCACAAGAGGAGCAGGAAAGGAGAGCTGCACAAGAGAAGAAGCAGAGGAGAGCTGCACAAGAGGAGCAGCAAAGGAGAGCTGCACAAGAGGAGCAGCAGAGGAGAGCTGCACAAGAGGAGCAGCAAAGGAGAGCTGCACAAGAGGAGCAGCAAAGAAGAGCAGCTCAAGAGAAGATGGAAAGGAGGGCCACTCTGATTGAGGAGCAAAGGCGAGCAAAACAGATTGAGGAGAACATACTAACAGAGAAAAAGAGGAGAATGCAAAAAGAGGAGGAGAAAGCTGCTCAAATTTCAGAGGAGGAGAGGATCAAACAGATCCAGGAGCAGAAGATTAAAGAGCAGAGACATAAAAAGGAAGAATGGATGAGAACTCAGAGAGGGGAGGAGACGAGGAGAGCAGCTGCAAAAGAGAAAACAGTTGTAAAACAAACAGAAGAAAGACAAACCAGAGATGAGAGGACCAGACTCCTTCAGGAGAGTCAAGCTGAACTGAAAGAGGAGGAGAAGAGAGTAGCACAAGGACACATAACAGCTCAAAGGGAGGATGATATCAGGAATAACAAGAGAGAAGAAGAAGAAAAGTTAGCAAATCACAGAGAAAAAGAGAAAGCCACTCAGTTGGAGGAGCAAAAAGGAGAAGCACAGGGCATAGATGCCCTCCAGTATTATGCCATCACTTCAACAGAATCAGAGAGGAAACCCAGAGAAAGACAACTGAGCTCCTCTTTACCTTCCCAACAAAGACACAATTCATCAGGGCTTGGATCAACTGAAGACACAGGATCCTACACAAGGCCATATCGACCACATGCTCCTGCATCTCCAGCTCCATCTCTGCCCCGCTCCAACACCTCCTCTCCTGCTCTGGGAGTCAAGCCCTCAATGTTCAGGGTGAAGGATAACACCATCAGAGGTTCCTCTTTCACCAAGTCAGTCAAACCACGTTTCCATAAGAACTTTGGAGAGGATTTCCGAGTGGGTTCACCCATGGAGAGGGGCGCAGAGAGAGGAGAGGAGGAACAAGAGATAATGAGACGCAGTGCTGGAACTCCTGTGCATCTCGACACAGGGTTAAACAGACTTGCTGCCATCAAAGAATCCTCCACTTTTCAGCCGGCATATTCATCCCAGGATTACTCAACCCCTTTTCCACAGCACAGGCCTTACTCCAGGAGGAGCATCGCTCTGGATGAAGACGACTCCCGCTCTGTTATCAGCAACATGTCCGAGGATGTGGAGAGTTTTGCCACCAGTACAGCAGACCTGGCGGATGTACGAGGTCTATACGACTATGAGAGGCCAGAATCAGCCTGTAGCTTCAGCAGTGATGTCTCCCGTTCTTTGGGCAAGCCTCCGACTGTTCCCCCAAAGAGTGAGAAAGCCTTACGCAGAGCACAAAGGTTGACTTCTCGAAGAATCAAGAAGGAGTTGTCCAAAACTGCAGCAAACAGCCACGCTGGGGTTGAGAAATCTCTTCAAGAAGTCCCTTCTGCCTCCTCCTCCTCTACTGAGGTACGCTCCTCCAGCCGCCAAGCTGTGGCTTCCCCCCATTTTTCCTCACCTGTCTCCCTTGCTCACGCTCCAACATTGGGGTCTAGCTTGCCTTCGTCACACACAGAGCATCAATCTTCTCACAGCTCTATCTATGCTTCCCCTCATGCCACTGGTCCTATCTCCCTTGCAGTTGCTTCACCTCATGCTACTGCCCCTGTTACCCTTCCTGTTTGCCCGCCTAATGCTGCTTCCCACAGTGCTGCTCCTAAGATAGTTGCTCATGTTCCCTCTTCTCCCACTCTCCATCATGCCAACCACCCAGCTCCAGTGACACAGTACCATGTAGAGTCAAGCTATCCCCAGTCCTACCCACTGACTCAGCGCAAGGTGCTGCAAGACCTCGGCTCTGGTCAGTATTTCGTGGTAGACGTGCCTGTTCAGGTGAAAACAAAGACTTTCTTTGACCCAGAAACGGGAAAGTATGTTCAACTGAATGTGCGCGAGTCTGGCCAGAGCACCTCCCGACCCCAGCCACAGCAGACGTACCCACAATCTCAGCTGCAACCCCAAATGCAGGTCAAGCTTCAACAACAGTCCCAGGCATCTCCAGCTGGCAAGCCTTTTGTGCTTTATCAAGGCAACCACGGTTATCCCCAAGGCTACCAACCTGCTATCACCTCCCACCAGATGTCACCCGCCCCTGTGACTCTCCACCAGGACCACCAACCTGTCCGGGAAAGCCACAGCTACGGATATCCAGCCCCCGAAATGGGACAGAACTCTGAAGGGCGTCGCTACAGCCCAGAGAAGACTCCATACATGGACACAGTTAATGATAAAGACAAAACATATAACACAGTTTACAACACACATGGCCCATATGAGTCGTTCCCAGAGTGTGACACAAACAGCCAGCTTGCAGGAAGCTCCATTTGTGAAAATGATAACTCAGCCCACTCAGGATATCAGTCCCGTGATATAATAACAATGGGTGAACTGGAGGACTTTATGGAGGTGTCTGACTGGTGAGAACAAAGATTGGTCAAATGGGTTAAATAGACAATTAGCTAAATAAAGTGTTGTAAAGTGTTTGTAAATGACCGAAAATAGTACCAGAATGTTTTTGGTTTGTAGTTTTAATAACTCCCCTTGAGATGCTGTTAAATTGCTGCTGTTTATTTTGGAGATTCATTGTTGAGCTATTTTTTTGTGTTACAGAGAAGTTCACCATTCCATTTGACTTTTGAATGTGAGAAGCTAAAATATTTTTCTTGTGTATACAGTATGATTAGTACCCCACTGCATTCTAAACTGAGAAGTATGTTATTATACATCGAACAGCAACAGTGCGTTAATAGTGTTTAGTTGTTTGGAGAAACACTGGTTTCTGCTATGAACACTGACAGGCCTGCTTAAGTTTTCATCCTTTTTTCTTGTTGGAGAAATCGTAATTGTGGCATTTTGTGATGCATGAAATATTGTTAAACCCACAAAGTCAATCAGACAGTGTAAAGCATAGTTTGTGTATTCAACCACTGTGTCAAAGTGAAAACATGGTGATGTGGTCGTTGCTGTTTTTAAGGTTTAATTTCATAAACTAGTCCATTTTTAAGAAGTTTGTGAGAATGTTTCTGTGTTGCTGTGAAACAGAGTAGTGTGACATGGACTTTTTCAGGCAATAAAAACAAACTTAATTCAAGCAAATAACTTCTCACCACAATGACTGTCTTTCAAAATCACACTGTAAAGATTATAAATAAATAAAAAAGGAAATCTAAAACATTGCTGCTCCAGGCTGATTTCATTTTACCACTCAGAAGGCTGTAATAACAATATAATATTACTGCCACTGTCATCCTGTTCTCACTCTTGAGATCAACCCTGGGTCTGAATGACTCAAAATGAAGAGTCTTTTTACTGAGTGCATAAGGAAATTACAAAGTGTTATTGAGAGAGTGCAGTTATATGTCCTGAGAGAGTTCATAAACACAAAAAGAGAAAATAACATTTTGGTAATGACATTTGTGTGTATGTCTTGGCTTAGTATACCTATGGGATCCAATGGTAGAAATACTTGTATGAAAATATTTTTTCTCCGATTTGCCTTGATTTACCAGTTAAGATTAAATGTACACCGCCTGCCTGCACATACACCCCAGCTTCATATTAAGTACTGCTGATCCCCTGAGAAGCAGTAACCTGCTTTGACCACTGCAGGGCAGAGGAGAGCGATTCCACTGGAGCAAAGACTTGAACTTGAGACTTATGTAAAGGAAAACTTCAGGGGAAACCCCAAATAAAAGATGTTAAGAAGACTTAATAGTCACCAGAAGTGTAATTTTGGCTCATGTACAAATGACCATCAATTTTAGAACTAATACAATGGCTAACAATGACTATCTTTTCAAAACAAAAGATTTTGTCAAGGTTAGAGCACATGAAACTCTCTTATCAACACATTCAGTGCATTTTGCAAAGAGTCAAGTTTTTCCAGAGAATCCCACATACAACCTGAAGGGTTAAATGTGTTGTGTAAATCCATTTGGCTTTGGCAGAGCTCGAAGCGCCAGCAGAAGCCCTGCCTCAGCAGTTTAGCCTGCCCAATAAAGCAGCAGGCTTCATACCACTGGGACAGTCTGACAACCACAGCCAGAGACAAGCCCATGCCACTCTGTCCAGTGGCCAGACAGAGAGGTCCCTGCACACGCACACACACATGCACCTAAAAGCATGAATGCACGCATGCAGACAAAAACACCAATTATGAGCATCATCATTAGCTCTTTGTGAACTTTATCACAAGATATCAGATGAGAATAACTCCTAGACTTAAAGAGTAACTTCAGTGATGGAAATGCATGTTCAGCGCTTTGCTGTGCTTCTCCAAAATGACACACAATGTGACAGGCGCATACACAAACCACGAGACTTGACCATCGCTTTCGAGTTCTGAGGCTGCGGGCTTCAGTCCAAGACTCCTCACAGGAACACAGGAAATGACATTTCCTACGTTTTGCAGGACACACAGAGAAAAAGAGAGAGAGAGGGAGAGGGAGAGGCAGTCAGAGAGAGAGGGAGAGAGTACTGGGAGAGTGAGTGGGAGTTTCTAAGTGGGAACAGAGCATTTACTGTTTCATATTACACAGAAAAGAGGAGAAAGAGGAGAAGAGTTAATGGTGGGTAAGGGCTCTGGTGGGTTGTCCAGTCAGGCTCTGTTTTGAATGTAGCTGCTTGTGTAAGTGCTGTGCAGTTGTCTGGTTTTATGGATTCGCTGACTGTGGAAAATGTACTTCTCTATAGTGGTCCTTGTCCTGACTAAGGCTCTGGTCACAGGTAAGTTTACTTTGTTTACAGCAATATGAACCAACGAGAAAGCAAGCAAGCAATAAAGAAAGAGAATGTGTCTAAAGTAGTAACTTGAGCTATCATCTTACGTACACCACTGTGAAACCATGCATTTTGAGTTTATCATAGAGAATGGAAATGTCAAACATACAAGAAAAAAACAATATCTATAGTGACCAAAAGTTGCAAGTGAATTATTACATAATTTGTAATATTGATGTTTCAGAAAGTCTTTTGCAAATTAGGCAATTATGACTTAGTTTAAAATAAAACTAGTTGTGGAGTTAAGAAAGTTTGTTCCCTGTGTTTAGCGAAAACCTCATAATTTGCATTCTATAAACTGCCATAACGAGGACTTACAACTCATATTTCCTGCCCTATAATCTTTGGTCATGATGAGTTTTGTGTTTGCTTTGAGTCACTGTTGCTGCTTTTGTTGTCACTTCAAAAAGTGTGGGACAGACCCTGAGGGAGATTCCCCAACTAATAGAGCAACAAAACAACAACAACAAAAAAAAAAAAAAACATGCAAAAAAAAAGAGCAGCCCAGATGGTCCCTGTTATCTTGTCTTGTTTGTCTTTGCCTGTTTCGGGCCGTACCATACTCAAGATGAATGCCTCCCACCTGTAGATTCTCTTTGCTTGTCTGATCACACATATTGTGTCCAGACTCTCTTCTAGACAGACCTGGCCCAGCTGTCAGCAGAATAAAAGTAGGTCCAGGGAAGTAAAAATGGGGCACACAAAGTGTGTTTTCTAATGCTCAGTCCTTTTACATTTTCTAGCTGTTACAGACTGAATTCCCTCCAGTGATGGAATGACATGTATAAGTAGAACCAGTGATAGTATGAGCTCTAATGCCATAAATCCTAGCAGCCACTGTGGGTGTGCACATAAACGTACTTTGTCTAAATGCTACAATTATGTTTAATTGGCAGGAAATCAAACATCTTGCAAAAATGAACTCAGACTTTTTCCCATGTGGGGCTCATTAGCAACTCTGGTTAATTACTAATTTAACTGCAGGGAGGGGTCACACAAACTACCAGATCAGAGTGTCCTTGTGTTTGGAGAAGCATGTGTTTCATGGTTTGGTTTGATTTTTTTCAGCCATAAAAGAGAACATGACTAACATACAAAAAATATTGACAGTTCAACAAGCACAGATCAAGTATGTACTGTATGTATGCAAAGAACCAAAATATAATATAACCACAAATTATGTCTTTTGTCAGCAGAGGTCTGTCATGGCCTGAATGTGACAGTGACCCCTGGGCCTGTTGTCATGGTAACACAGAAAGACAACTTGACACTCTCTTGCCTGATATCACAGAGGAAGAGGAGTGGCAGTGTCCTCATCCTACGCTGGTTCTTTTCTCCCCTTGCTGCTCCCACTCTTGCGCCTCCACCCTCCCCTCCATCCCCCTCTCCCCCTGCACTCGAGCCCACTCAGTTCCTGATTGCGAAGATGGGCATCAAGAAACTGAAGCTGTACGGGAACTACACCCGTCGTTTCCCCCAGTTTAAGTTTCGTCTATATGAGGAGACTGAAGGAGAGATTTTCCGGCTGCGGATCCTCAATGTGACAGGGCCGGACCAGGGTTTCTACACCTGCAGAGTTCAAGAGATTCGCAAACACAGAAACACCTGGAGGGCATCGTCCAATGGTACCAGCACCACACAGTTGACAGGTAATTAAAGGTGGATTTTGACACATTGTGCTCTCCATGTCACATTTGTCTGTTGTCAGGGGCAGGAAGGGGTGTATTATCAGACAATGGGCATCTGGGCACAGATGTGGTATTTTTTGTTTGTTTTTTTTGGTTTTTTTGTAGGTTTTGTTGTCTCATTGAGGTAATTTTGAGTCTTTTGTGTCTCTAATTTTTTTGCTCCTTTTGGTGTCTTTTTGTAGTTGCTTTGTGTCTCTTTGATTGTTTTGTTTAGTTGTTTTGTGTTTGTTTGAGGTTATTTTGAGTCTTTTTGTGTTTCTGTGGTTGTATGGCCCCTTTTGGATGTTTTTTTGTGTCTTTTGTAGTTTTTCTCTGACTCATTAAGGCATCTTTGGGTCTTTTTATATCTTTTGTGTCTATGTTTCTTTGGGGTAATTTTGAGTCTGTGTGTCTTTGTGGTTGTTTTGCCCCTTTTGGTAATAGTCTTGTGTCTGTAGTTTTTTTGTGTCTCTTTGAGGTCATTTTGAGTCTTTTTTGGTCTTTTTGTGTATCTTTGCACTTCCTTTGCATCTCTTTGTGGTAAATTTATATCTCTTTTTGGTCAGTACATGTTAATTTGAGTGACATTTTGTAAGTTAGGGCCAGGGGGTTGTCCCTTTCTCTCTGGGCCTTTGGGCTTATGCGTGGTAGGCCAGTTCAGTAATCCTTCCATGGGGCCAGGATCCCATTTTCGCAGATAAAAGGTTAAAAGTGCTGTTTTACTTTTTTCCTTTTCTTTTTTTAATTAATCATGTAAGCCAAGTGGTTAGAGGTTTGAGACCCTCTCTCAGCAACATCTGCTGTCTATGTGTTCTTGAGCAAGATGTTATTCTCCTTGAGAATAAGGAGTCAAATAGCATGAACTTTTTTGCCTTTTGCAAGGGAATTTATTTAACATCAATTTAACCTTCATTTGGTTTAGGCAGGCAGGTTAAGAAAAACAAATCTATCTTTCATGACCACCTGGAAAAGCAGAAAAACTGTGTATTGCATACTTTTTTCATTAAACCTTTGCGCAACCCTGGTTACTGACAAGAGAGGATCATATGCAAAGGGGACTTCTGGTGTTACAAAACTGAAAGTGTTTTCCATGAAATATTCTTTTCCAAGGAATTCCCTTACAGCCGCACACTCAGCTGAGACAAGCTCTCCATGTTATCTGGCAATGGAAATAACCGTATAAAGCGGGGAGCAACAGCTTGTATTAAAGGACAAGGGCCAAACATAAATGTGTAGAATGTATTTTCTGACTCTAGCTGTGCTTTGCTGTAAGTAGTGCCTATATGTGTGTTTGAGTGTGACCCCAATCCTCTGGCATTTCCATGTCAAAACAATGAGCTCACACAGCCAAACCACACTCAACAATATCACTCTCTGTGTATGAGAGTCGAAAGGATTGCTGCTGAGCTGGCTACGTATGTTCAAAAAGTCTGAAATACATGACGTCAGCATTCTGGGTTTACTTTTATGCAAGCCTCAGGAGAAAATTTACTGGAGGATTCAGCAGCAGTGGAACTTATTTAATCGGTGCCAACATGTAACAAACAACTTGAGCAAATCAGGTTAGGAACTAATTTAAATCACATGAAGTGATAAATATTTCTTTATGCAGTACGATGCCTCATCTGATTTAACTTTTTAACGATTAATCTGCAGGGAAGCCATCTGTCACTGTGGGATGCACTACATAAAGGGTTCAATAGAGATTCAAGATGCTAATATTCTGTGGCGACACTTTACACATTTGCACAGTTTACCTTTCACTTATTTTATGGCAGAAAACATAGAGGTTTAAGTCAGACGGAGCCATCTGACAACGCCCTGCCCTATATTCAGGGCAATGTCCCTCTAAGAAAGCCACACAACCTCAGGCATCTCCGACATGCATTGACCACAGAAGCAGAAACACAAGAGCTGACATTATAAGGGTAAACAAAGAGAAAACTAAGTTGTAACTGTAATCCAGGGAACCCCTCTGTCTGCAGATTTCAGTCTGCAAAGCAAAGGCCACACCCCACCGAGTTCACCGACTCGTTTTCGTCAAACCATTTTGCACAGAGGCAGAAGGTTTGTCCTCCCCAACATCTCTAAATCTTAACTTCAGACCTTCAGACTCAATGGTTGAGTGACTTCGACCACTACTCTAAACTGGAAAAATGAGCAAGCAATCTGTGAGGTTAAATCAAAGTAAATCTTTTTAAACCCTGCTTTCTGACTTCAGGTTTCGAACTCATTTCATTTTTGTGCGTCCCAGTGCTGGCTACAAGCCGAGCGCACTTCGGTCATTCATGAAAGTTGTTCTATATATTAGGCAGTTTTGACCTCTTTAGACTTCTCTCCCTTATCCATGCACCTTGGAAGTATGTTAAGTAGTGCAAAAAATCACCCTACCCTACGTCCTGTCTTCACAGCTTGACTGAGGGGAAAGCAGATGATCGTGGGGATGATCGTGGGGAGATGATGATTAAATCTGTATCTGATGGTTTTTGGCTTTTCATGAAAACCTGTGCAGTATATATTTCCATACTTTAACTTGAGCTCGTGTAGACACATCTGTGCAGAGTGTGGACTTTAATAGCCCCCTGACAGACGACCTGCTAACCTGGGCCTGCGTGCACTGATCAGACGTGGGGTTTAGCATGTGGTTAACTTCAGAGTAAAGGTCACGCATGTGGTTTACTTGCATTAACTTTTAATTGCACACATGCTCAAGAGATGCTCATTAAATGTAACCTGTCACCTCGTCAGATGAGTTAAACTGCAATTTGTTTACTCTGAATTCTGTAACAGTTTAAATGGACAAAAAATATAGTTAAATAATAAATATAGTTTTTCTTTTTCACCTGGTATTTGATAATATCTAATATTTTCAATTTACTTGTCATTTTTTTACTATTCTTACTTTTTAAGTTTTTGAAGGAATTAAACCAATTCTCTCAGGTTTCAGAGGTTTAAATGCCAGTGAGAAGTGTCTTAATGCAGCACAGGAAAGGCCTCCAAAATTAATTTATTGAATTAGCAAGTCCCAACAGAAAATGTCCATTTAAATTTTAGAAAAAAAACAGCATGTTGTAGGGCTTTTGTATTACAATGCATTGTTATAAAGCCTCACTATTTTTTTTATATCATCAAGCTTGTTTTTCATGTCTTATTTCTTATGCATGTTAGGGAAAAAACTGATGTATGAACTAATTGAAAACAGCTGTATTGGAAAAACACATGACTTGTTTCATTTAAAGAATCTTTCTTCTCCTTTCTTTCCTGCCTGTAAAACTGATCACTGAACATCTGATACAGTTTTTCATGTTCACTCACAACACAAAAGCCATCGTGTCACTCCCTGACATTAATTAACGTGATATTCAGACTGAACGGCCAAGACCACGTTTGACAATTTTTGCAGGCAGTGCAGTGGTCTGGAAACAGGCTGGAAGTTAATTAGAGTTAATATCTTATCATTTCTTATTAATATGTTTATCAACTGGTGTTTAAAAGACATATTAAAAACTCATTACGGGGAGCAGAGACTAAGTAATTTATGTACATAGCCTCTGTTCACTCCCCTCAACCTCTTGCTAAATACCCCTGACCTACATACAACCCATCATTCACTGAAACACACTGACAACAACTTCCTTATTTTCACACTAGTAGGAACACAAAGGAAACTGCAACATGAAACGACTGAAACGACCAAAAAAGGGAAGTGGAGTTGCAGTGGAGTGGGATAGGGAACCCCCCAAACACTGTCCAAGAACAGCATTAAAGGCTGGCCTGTGTGCATGTGCATGTCTCTCTCGCTCTCTGTGTGTGTGTGTGTGTGTGTGTGTGTGTGTGTGTGTGTGTGTGTGTGTGTGTGTGTGGTGGGTTTGGCTAATGCCGCAGCAGAATCTCCCTTCATGAGTGCAGTTTTTGATATTTCTGGAAACCACTGAGGCTGTCTGCTGTGTTGGGTTGCTGCCCTCAGACAACAGCAATTTACAAAGATACTTAGTCTGTGCAGTTTTCTACCCTCAACTTACTATTTTTGCTGACTTTTTAAACTTTTTTTTTCCAGTGCACTTCACTGTTGAGGATGGTGGCAGTGAAGGACTGTGGCGTTTATTTGCAGGTACAGTTTTCATCTTGAGCCTGTCCTTTGTTCCACTTCACATTCTTTCTTTGATAATGTGAACATTCTGATGCCTTTTCCTGTTTATTTTATAGATGTGTATCTGTGCGCTGTGCTAATTTGCTCACTGGGCCTGCTCTCCATCTTCCTATTCACTCTGGTTCTCATCGGCCAGTACTTTTACAGGAGACACAGGCTCAAAGGTGAAAGCATCATTTGTTTTCCTCCTGATTCAGTTTTCATGTTCAAAACTATAACTGGACGACTTAAGTGTTGAGTCAACATGATTACATACACATGTAGCAAAAGGAAAAGCAAACTATCACTTAAAAAATGGGTAGGTTACAGCACAAAGCAACAAGCACTTTAAAAAGAAATGGATGTAGCATCACATTAAAATTTGGGGACTCTTACTTATTCTCTAAATGATACTGTAATTGTAACTTTTTGCATTCCGTCAACTGTTTTTTGCTGTTTACTAAATGTTTTGGAGGGTTTTTCAGTCTGTTTTTTAAGAGCTGCACTGAGGCAAATTCTTATAAACAGTGTGACATGGTCTTAAAGTACTGAATCTTTAATCTTTTTTTTTTTTCCTGCTATTTTCTCCACAGCGAGTTACCTTCTGGTCAAGTGTCCAGAAAGCAGGTAAAGACTTTTTTTAAAATGAATAAAACTTGAAAAAAATCTGTAATCCTGACCTTGAGAGAGACAGCCTCTACCTGACTAGAACAATATTAGGCCAAGACAAAGCTCAGTCACTAACTTTGTGCATACATTTAATGCCAGAATTCATCCATCACAGATAGTCCAATCTGAACTAAATGTAGACAGAGTACTGTCATCTTTTCTGGAGATGCCACTCTATATTTAATCTCTGGTCCAAGGTGGCTAAGTGCCTTGAAAATATCCTGGATTTCCAAATTCCTGAACAGCCCACATTATTTTTAATCAACTACTCAACGATACAGTGATAAAGCCCTTCGGAAAATCATACTTGCAGGTTTCACTGCCGCCAAGAAGACCATAATACACTCGATGTTCTCCCTCAAATCTCCATCAATAAGAGAATGGCTAACTAATTTTAGGAATATTGCTCTCATAGAATGATCATCAGCTGAAATTTATAATGGTAGACAGAGGCTTGAGATGTCCTCATTGGTTCTCTTTTTAACCCTCATTCTCTTGCACAGACATAATGTGTCACTTTGATAGAATGTGATAGAAGACCTACACACAATTTTTCCTTTTTTAAAAATTTGTTTATGTATTTAATTATTAATTTGTAAGGAAACGGTGATATGAAGCTATATAGTTTGTGTTAAATGGTGCTTGTAGTTTATGCAATAATCCTTGCATACAACAATTTTCATGTAATAAATCAATAAAGAAAAAATTGATTTAAAAAAACCTAATGTTTAAACAATTATTTGATTAATTGGTCAGTCAAGTGATAGAAAATTATTAACCAAATTTGATAACTGAATCTTTCCGGGTTTATGTTTGCTGGTTCGCGCTTCTTAACATGCAAAATTGCTACATTCTCCTTTTATGTAATTTTCAGTTGAATATATTTGGTTATGGACTGCTGGTTGAAAAAAAACAATTTTATAATACACTAAATTATTGACTGACCAGTTGCAAACATATCTGAAGGATTAATTTATAATCTAAATAATCTTTAGCCATAATTAAAACATTGAAAACTCCTCTTTATTCCCTGCAGCTCAGGAGAAACTGTAACCAGCTCCAGCAGTTCCTCCAGTTCCTCCCCACGAGCCCAAAGGAAAGACACAAGACAGAAAACTGAGCGAAGAGTAACAGTATCACCACCTAAACTACCCGAGGAGCCGCCACCACACATACCAGCCAAAGGTAAAGTGACATTTTTAGGGCAGGATGTAACAAGTGGGAGAAATTAAATCCTTTTGGCTTGTGACCTTGTGTCACAGGTTATGGCCTCAGTGTGGACATTTTAACAAAGATTGCTTCATTTAAAAGACTTTCAGAGGCCTGGAGAAGTTTAATTGTTCAATAAGAGTGGGAGAAAAAACCTAAACATAATTGTCACCTCTTATGATCACTTTATTGGACCGCAATCATACACAGTGAAGTTTATTCTAAATCGAACCACCAATATCAGATGTTTTTGATGACAGAGTGTCTGAGTGGTTAATAGTGTCACTTCACAGCATGGTTTAATTCCCGGTCCTTGTCTTTCTTTTCAAATTGCAAACACACGGGAGACATTAGAGTCACGGGGTGCTGAGAGCGGCTCCAGGCCCCAGAACAGGAAGACGTGGGTAAAGAAAACAGTAAATGAAGGCTTCCAGCAAGTACAAAAGCAGAAAATGATATCTCCAGCATGATTCAATTTCCACGAAAAATATGAGAGAGACTGGAAGACTAGAGAATGAAACTTTATCCTATTTTTGGGTAAAATCCGACTGAGTTTATCATCTAAAGTCAAGTCAGCAGTGACGCTGAAAACGATGCATAAAGCTTTTGTTTCTGTTATAAACTACACCCTGAGTGGGTGTAATAGAAAGTGGTTATGAAGGATGATTTTTTTTCTTTCTACAACACTGTCATGTTTGTGAGTTCATTCCTCCTGGCTGTTGTTTCGAGTCAATTAAGGTTGTGTCTGTTTTTCAGTGCCTGTTGCTGCAAAGAGACCTCAGAAGCCCAGAAGGTTAAAGACTCAGCTAAGGAGTTCTGCCGCTGTGAGTCTCCTCGTTCTCACCCATCATACAAACACCTATGTCCACTTCTCCCATAAAACCATTTATGAAACACATGCACTTAATATGACTGTTAAAATGTGTTTATTAACATTCTGAAAAGGTTTTTTCATGCGCAGAGTTGTTATTGAGATACATGCAAGAGGGAATTTGTCTCACGACCGCATGATTGTCTACAGGAGTTTATTGCCGTCTCTTCATTCAGTTATGAGCTTGATAATTCTATTTAGCTTTATTGCTTCTCAAACACAATTATTTATTTAGAGTGCTTCATTGGTTTTATATCTACAATAAAAATGTCAAACAAGTACATACAGGAAAAAAAACTACTCAAACTAAGGATCATCAGTATTTCGACTGGTGCCGTTTTCGTGATTGTGTCGTGAAATGGAGCTCCAGAGATGTGAGCATTTTTTTTTGCACGAACATACTGATTGGATTAGCGGAGCTAGGAGGATCTGAGGACGATGGATAGGACTCCTATTGTACCGAATGTTTGTTGAGTAAACTAGATGTTCCAAAAGGTCCTGTAAACACATACTTTCTGCAGCTGAAAAGCACTGAGGGAATGTTTACCGTGGAAAGCAGAATAATACTACTGTTTGCTGAAAAAGTTTAAATGCAGGCAGGATGCATACACTCCCTGTGCACATCTATGCATCTTTTTTCCCCCTGAAATATCTATGCTCACTATATTTGCACAGTGTATATACTCATTAGCCTTATCTCTGGGTTAAATTCCTTCTTGTTTCTGTCACTATTTCCCTCCCCCTGCCAGCCTCGAGTGCAGGATGATAGTTTGACATATGCAGAACTGGAGCTGGTCAGACCGAAGCCAGAGCCCCCAGTCACCAGCAGCCCTGACCCCGCTCCTTCCAGCCCAGACACTGTGTACGCTCAGATCCTCTTCCAGGAAAAACAGCTGTAAACTCTGCAGCTCTGGACACATGGATGTCATGGTACCTCCCGGTGAGGGCAGCAGCAGAACTAAGTGGCAACCAAAGGACTATATTTATGAACTATCAGTATGGCATTTAGCATTTGTTTTTTGGCTGAAAGTGCGCAACAACTGTTGGTAAATGAGGGTTTTGTTTCCTCAGCGCAGTTCCATTCCAGCACAGCAGTTTTTGGGTCTTATAATTCTGTTGTTTTGTTTGTTGGCATCGCTGGCCTGTGAGCCAGATGTTTATAAGAACGCTCTTACTGTTAACTATTCTGCATAAACTCAGGAGACTGTGTGGAAAGAAACGGTTGTCAGGGCTCTCTAACTGCAGTATCGCAGAGCACTGTAACACTTTTCAACTGCATTTATAATTACAGTACTAATACACCAAATTAATAAATATATGCCTGGGTCTGAGTGTCTTTGATTCATATAAATACTGTTTTAAATTATCTCTTTGGAGTGTATTTTATTGCACTTAGTCAGATTTGTCTGGGGTCACGAGAAAAAGTGGTTTTACACAAAAAAAGGAGAAAACCAGCGCATTATCAGAAACAGTTGCAGTGCATTCAGCGGTGCCGATTTTGTTGCCTTTGAACAGAGCTTGGCTAATTGTTTCCCTCGATTTTCAGTTCTAACCAGCTGCTGGTTGAAGCCAAGTGGCAACCTCTGGGGCTGAAAAATGAAGCCAACATCTAAGTGCCAAAAACTGCAGTTTCCCCAATGGCAGTTTCTCCTTATTTTTAGATTGTTAAGATCAATGCCTTTTCAGACATTTTAAGGATCTGTACGGGGGTGATTTTTTTTAATAACTCACTCACCCGTTCACATTTCATCAAGGCTTATAATTGCACACATTTAAGGGTGGGGCCAGGCTGTCTGCTCAGCATCATCACATCTATGAGTCAGATTCAACCATGATTCTTCCACACTGCCACTCTCCCATACAAAAATGGTCACCTTTGACTCCAAAAGACCAAGATATCAATGGCACAAATGCCAAACTCCAGGCTACCGGGTTAACGGGAATCCACAAACCAGTGGATGATGTAATGGTAGCAACATCAATTACTGTAGCTTAATATTTTCCAGAGAGAGTGGCATCACTCTTCTTATCTAACTCTCGGCAAGTAAGCAAATTAGTCTGTTTCCCCAAATGTCTAATTAGTTGTTTAAATCTGACATGTGGGATTTCTTTTGTTGGATGGCAAGAGCTGATATTTGCCAAACAAAAAATCAGAAGGGTCTGATGTTTTGCCAATATTTAGTCTAGATTTTGATTTTCTAACAAGGATATACAAATAAGGGATGGAAAGAGCTCAGGGAGTCTTCTGCTCCTGATTTCCGAGTCCAGTCAACACGGCACAGGCATAAAAAGCAAATATGAGTCCTGGAAGCAGCACACATTACACTCAAGTACCCAGGAAAGGTGAAGGATGAAGGCCATTTTGTGAAGGTCAGTGTGTGAAAAATGGGCTGAAGATAGAGGTGCATGGAGAAAGAGAATGATGCACATCCACAAACCGTTCTCCCCGTGAGTGGGAGAGATCGAGAGAGAGAGAAAGGGACCATCATCCCCCACAGTTCAGACTCACTGACTAGGATGAACCCGCTAATGACTACATTTATTCAAATTAGACTAATTGTAATCATGGTTAATAATTAGCTTTACAGTGCATTATAATTGGGTTAGGCTACAAGATGGTTCTGCCTAGGTGCAATAATTTATTTGATTTAATTATTCTGAGGAACCCAATGGTTTGACATTTCATATCATAAAATCAGCGGTGTAGAGAGAATGGAGATGGCCGTTAGCTTTAGAGAAGGTCATTGCTCGCTCTCTGGGAAAATTATGAGGACTATTTTCCACTCTATTAAGCCACTCCACTTAGCACAATTAGCCACACACACAAAGGTTAAAGAGAGAGACCTCTTCCTTTATGATAGAGAGGAGTGGTGCATGAGAGCGCAAGCAAGAAAAGCAGACACAGAAAGAAAGCAAGTCTACAATCTTGGCAATCTCACATTATTTAAAAAGCAAACTTATTCACTGTAATATCAGTGCACTGATGTTTGAGTTTCAGTATTTTACTTTTCCACTTATTAGATCAAGCTCAGTGTTTAGAAAGGGTTAAGTTTCATACGGTCTCTCTTCAAATGGGTCAGATTTACCCAGGAGTGTCTTGTTCAGGCCGCACAGTGATTACACAGAGATTGAACAGTCTGATGTGGCTAAAAAGGCATTTGTCCTCAGTTAACCATAAACGCACATAAAGAGCTGTGACAAGCAGAAAGGATACCTCAACAAGGCCCAATCACATTTTACACCGTCCACAACACACACTTGACATGATCACAGCAAACTTGCGGAGGATAACGGGCCAACAAATGGAAAAGCAGTCAAATGCTCATAAATACCACATTACAAAGCAGATTGGAAACACATTGCGTAAAACAACAAAGAAAGCTCGGTGAACTACTCACAACCAACTAAACATCCGGAATTGTTCGTACCTCAAACATGTACCAAATCAAAACACTACGACCGTCACAGCACAAAGTGCTGATGTGTGCATGCCACACTTTTTATGATCATGGATGCCTGATGTGCAGTTCGTGAGAAATGAATTGCCTCTGCTTTACAATATCATTAAAAAGCTGCATTTCTCAGGGAACATTCACACAATTCACAGTGCTGCTCAGTTCAACCGAAGGCCTCTGCTGTGGCCCCTCGTCAGCTTTGCTGGTGCAGGAAGGGTCAATTTAAATGATTGTTTTGAAGTTTTTAAATGCTTGTTTTTTTTCTATCAAATTCCTCAAGCAAATTCACCAGCAGCTCTGAGGAATTTTAGCTAGTGTTCTTCCGGTTTCACCTTTATGAATCCCAGATGAAATGAAATGAAATAAAATAAAACTAAAATTACCAACTCCCGGGTGTGTGCCTCCACAAACCCATCAAGTTGTTATCACAGTTTACTACCATGTCCGTAAAAACATGGACGCCTCACACACATCTTCAGCCTGGCAGCACAGAAAATCTACACACTCTGCAAAGTCTCCGGGTGGGCACTCAAGGTTATTATTGTCGTTTCAGTATCAAACTAAATGCTTCCTTTTCTGTTCCTGAGTCACATTGAATTATAGCCAAAAAAGTATTTTTTCAAAATATTATGATGTCACAGTGAAGCTGACCTTTGAGGATTTGGATAAAAAGTGTCATCATTTTATCCTATTAGACATTTGTGTGAAAACTGTCATAATTACTGTGTGAATTCTTAAATTATAGCAAAAAAAATGTTTTGAAAAGACACAGTGACCTTGACCTCTGACAACCAAAATCTAATTAAGTTAACATTTGTGCCAAATTTGAAGAAATTCCCTGATGGTGTTCTTGAGATAATCACGTTTACGAGACCGAGACAGACGAAGTCACTGTGAACTTGACCTTTGACCTAGAATGACCGAATTCTAACCTGTTCATTCTTAATTCAAAGTGGACATTTGTGCCAAATGAGAAGAAATTTACTTACGAAAATGGGACAGACGGACAACCTGAAAACAAAATGTATCTGGCTACGGCCATTGCTAGTGTGGAGGCATTATAAAATCCTGGCAAACCTAAATTTCAATCAAAATTGCAATCACAGAGACTCAGGAGAAGAATTATGCGAATGGCTCTTAATAGGTTTGTTCACATTTTTTTTTATAATTCAGTATTTACAATAAAACATACAGAATTAAATATCTTAATAGGAGGTAAAATATTCTACATCATCTGAGACTTGAATGTACCACACATTGTAACATGTAGTTCACCCTGAATGCACAAATGTTTCAGTGCTCAGCTGGTGTCAAACACTGAGACACTGATGGATTTTCTGTGTCAGCGTCTCTCAGAGAGGATAAAAGCTGTGTTAAAATGATGGCTGGAGGCACGTTTGTGTTCAAACCCGGCCACCTCTCACTCACAGGTCCAGTTGAAAACTCTGCCCCATGCGTCGCCTGCCAACAGAGTAGCGTGGCTCCTACACAGAAGAGAGAGTGCTTAAGAAATATGAAAATTGTTTCAAATCAGTGAAGATAAAGAGCATGAAATAATACAATGTGAATCAGAGTAGGTTTCCAATCAGTTAGTTCCAGAGCGGTGTTAGTTTTGAAATAGGAAGTGTTAAATGTAGTTTGCAAAAATAAAACCTCTTCTCTCTTTGCTGTGAGTAGGTGCATGACATTTACTGTACCTGGACATGGCCAACGCTGTGATGGCAGGATTATTCTTGCTGCGACGTTGCGACACGGCCAGACTTCTGTCCAGCTCCTGACACAATAGCAGATGTCTCTCCCAGCCTTTAACCTGGCATGAGCGGCTCGCTGTGGATATGTCATTAGAATACATCAACCTCCATTTATTACCAAATCACAGGGCAGGTGTCCACCCTGCCTGTAACCCTGACCCAGCACTCCCCACGAAAAATGAAAATGTGCATTAACTCAGTGTTTATCTGTGGTCAGCAGGCCGTTAGAGGGAGAAAAAATCCCTCGAATATAAATGCTTCAGTGTTACGTAAAGACTCAGCTCAATGTAATTTGCCAGGCATAATACTCCTATGAGGTGACGCGAGGCTGTAACCAACGTATGCCAAATTGGATCTGGGTATTATTGCTTTCTAAATTATACACGCACACACACGTCAGCAGAATTACTCATCAGTGTTTACTGCCTCTATGTTTAATAACTTTATAACAACATAATTCCTGCTAGCCCTAATGCTAGTGAGGGATGGGGTAAGCATCACAAGCTCTCATCTGGAAACAACGCTGTCTAGCTCCGAGATGAGCGGTTAAAAATAATCATCTCACACTTAAGGATTTATCTAATTAGATTGCGATGGGTTTTCTTTTTCAAACACAAAACACAAGAATCATTTTCTCTGGTGCAGCTGCATCTTAGTCAGTCTTACAGTTTTGCTACTGTCAGCCACTCCTATCATTATCTATGTGCTGTTAGAAATGCAGTACCTATATGCATAACCCATCCTACTGCCAGTAACATTACCGTCTCTCTCAGCTCCGTCTTGCCCTGGGGACACAGGCTCTTCTGGAGGGCCAGGTAATTGTGTTCTGGTGTACTCTGTCTTCCATATCTGTATGAGAGACACATAACGAGTAGCAAAATCAGACATAATTCAACATAATAACAAACACACTCACATAAGCATCAGTGCACGCGTGCACACCCCATAACTCAAGGTAATAATAAAGTAATAATACCATTTGTGTATTTGTGTGTGTGTGTGTGTGTGTGTGTGTGTGTGTGTGTGTGTGTGTGCACCCATTCCCAAGTGAAGCCCAATTTAGAGTTTGCAGCTTTGATTGCAGAGAGGCAGTATGTGCTTATATTAATCCTACACAACAGTCACACACACAACCCATCTGCTGTTATTAATATCATGATGGACATCTAAGACGCTACCTCCGAGGCTAATACTAAAGGAATGACTGCCACATTTGCTGTATATGCTGTATAAAAACCTGGCAACCTCTCCTGCTGACCTATTAGTCTTAAAATCATCTGCCGGACAGTGACTTTAAAGACAGACACTCAAATTGAAATAAGCATCACTGGCATGAATGTTAAAAGTTAAATTAATGAACAATAAACATTACATACATTGTCACTGAGCACGTTAGACCTATGAGAAGAGGTGGTTTTTTCACCGATTGTTTTTTTTTCTTAATTATAATGTTACTTATTTCTTGAACAGTGATTTAGACCCAAATTTCTGTGCATGTATTTGAGATTTCTTTTTTTCTGCCTCTATCTTGATGCATTTTTAAATGCAGGTGATATAGTTTGATATATGGGATGACTTATTTTGATAAAATGTTTTAATAATAAAACTATACATTTGATATTTTGTGTATGGCTTTGACATTACAGTTTTTTCCCTTTGCACTTTTTAAATGTATTTCTTGAATTATTGTCAACCGTTTAACCACACTGAGTGGATTAGATGATTAACCACACCTGCTATCATAGAGCTTGTCAACTGATTGGTGATAATTATGTATAAATATAGGTGTGATTTCAACTTTTCAACTACTTTGACATGACGAAGATCCAATCAGGATCCAAGCATTGTCATCATTAAACATGTGTAACGTAGTGTGCAGGCTTTACTTCTTTCTTCAAAGAATGCCGTTTTTAATTATTCTTCCTAAAAAAGTTACATTATTGCCTAAGCTTAACTACATATTGTTGAATAATGACAGTTTAAAAAAGACAACTAAAAAAATGACAAGAAGATGGCAAATATACTCTTAATACACATATTCTTTTACAGATGTAATCCCAAAGAAACATTTAGTACAAAGCTTTCTTGTGGCAACATATTTGCAGCTAATATTAAACACCGACTTCTCTCCCCTGATAGGCAGGGCAATTTCTGAAGCTCGAGAAAATAGATAAACTGAGGATACAGTAATTTTATGAAAGAAAGCCCCTCTTAAATACTTATATTTCTCACAGTATAATAAAAAGTGAGATTCTGTCTCAACCTCTCTTTTATGATAAAGTAAACACAGCCTCCTTTGGGAGCCTGTTCCGCCTGTAACGGCCTGTTCCGTCAACATTTTCCTTATTTTCTATCAGTTATTTTGGTTAGGCTTTCTTTATTTAGGGTTAATTATAATTCTTATGAACTATGACCCTGTTAACACCCCTTTTGGGTGATCCGATAGCAAGCGGACTGTGCTAAATACAAGTGTAAATGACCACTGAGTTGCATTGTGATCCGATCACTCAAGCCACTTGCTGAGGTGGTCTGGAATGTATTTGACCACATATATCTCTTAGTGTAAATGCGTCCTAATGCATTTTCGAAATGGTGGTTGTTTTGGTGACAGCATGTTAATGCTCTCTAACTTTTTAATTAATAATTTTGTGTTGAGCTGGACAAATAGAAGGAGAGTGTTTAATTCTGCTGACAGCGATACCTCCAGCTGTACTGACACAAACACTAATGTGACTAACAGAAATGCTACAGAGCAGCTAGCAAAAGTGAGGACATAGAAACTGTGCATTTGGGAGTAATGAAATCTGAACGTAAGCGGTCAGCTGGAGATGCAAGATAGACACAGGTGTGAGCAGTGATGTGTCTCGGCTGTCCACTTGTGTTCAGATCACTGAAACACATGTTAATACCAGATCTTAACAGGCTCTTTGTCATTTGGTGGTTTTGTTCCAATATTTGACTTAAGTTTTCTTTGTTTTGAGATGGTGTGGTTAAGCCTTTCTCTTTCATACACACAGAAACACATCACATTACTATACGCATTCAAAACTTCCCTCACCCGTACTATGCCGTCTGCACAACCGGTGACGATGACGTTCTTGGCATCCCACTGGTGTCGCTGCGTGAAGCTCACACACAGGATGTCTGCCCGAGGCCCGCAGGAAGTGTCGGTGCAGGTCAGCAGCTGACCCTTCATGGTCCACAGGTAGAGCAGAGGTCCTGCACATGACGCTATCTCACCCTTGGACAGAGTAACATGATGTTGACGCCCAAAGATACACACAGAGCACAAAAAAGCAAAACAGGCACAAAGAGGATATGCATGCTGCCAACAATGAGCATCCTCTCTTCCTCATGCTGTGAGCTGAATGAAGGGGAACAACATGACGACAGCGGGCCAAAAATGACAAAGAACAGAAGAAAGAGAGGAAAGAGAGATTTTCAGAGAAGAGTAAGGAGAGAATTACAAATATCAGATTAAGAAGGTGGACTTACTGTGAGTTCATTGATAGCCAGTGCAGAGACGCTGGTTGTGTGTCCTGCTAACTGGGTGACGTAGCTTAGCTCCTCCATATCCCACAGGATACAGGTGAGGTCACTGGAGCCACTAACTATTATGCTGTGGATGTCAGACACAGCCAGGCATGTCACTGAATCTGTGTGACCGTATAACGGCTGTGGAGAGACATTAGGGCTGTTACTCTCTCTCTCTCTGTGCAGACACGTTCTGGATGTTCCTGTTTAATTTCTGATGCAAACATGCAGACAAACTGACCTGTCTGAGTTTCATGTGAGTGAGTTTGTCTTTGCTCACAGCTACATCCCACACACACACCACAGTGTTGGTTCCTGCAGTGATGATGGTCGTCGAGTTGGGACAGGCGGCGCATAACGTCTCCCCCCAGTCACACAAACTCTCACACACAGCAAAGGTCTAGAGTTGGACATATATAAGTATACCAGTAAGACTTTGTGTATGATGGAGTGACTGTATGGGTATGTTTCAGCATTTTAGCAGTTTCATTACTTTCATAGGAACATAATGCAGACTTGTAGGAACCTGGTGGTACTGGGACCATGCTGTGTGTGTATCTTGTTTATTAAAATATTTTTTATTTTATTTAATTTATTTCTTGTTTCTGAACCATTTTTCCTTCTATATACTTTTATTTACTTGTTATCTGTTATCAGATGTACATGTATCTATTTATCATGATTTAGGTTTTTTTTTTTCTGTTGCCTAGTTAATTTCAATCAATTATTTGTGAACATGAGCACCTCTCTCTCAAAGCCAGAAAACAGCAAAAAAAAGTCCAACTTGTGATGTCATCAAGTATAAAGTCAGGAGATGTAAATTTTTTCCCAATTTATTTTTCTAAATCCTCTGTATTCTGCAATAGAGGCACCGCAACAAATATAGATTAACTTTATAAATGCATTTAAGGGAAATTCCACGAGATTGATTTTGAATATGTTTTTGATATATTCTGTGGAACTAAGATTTGTATAAATGATCTGGACAGAGGTCATGTCTTTATTTAAATCTACTTGTTTATTGTTTCTTCATGTTTTATATCCATAAAGACAAATGGTCTGAAGGGAAACCCAATATTCACCACTTTAAGAACAAAATTAAATTTTACTTTGAAACATGGAAATGACTAAAAAAACACAATAAGGACTATAGTTATTTTAAATACTTTAAAACCCTTTAATTTTAAATATTTATATGTGAACATTTAGTTGTTCTTTTTTTTTTAACTGAATTAATCCATGTTTTTGTATCATTTTATGGTGACTGAATAAAGGGAACTGAGAAGAAAGATCGTTCCCTCTTCCCTTGTCCATAGAGTCGTCCCAGACTTTAAACTTGATAACATCACAAATTTGCGTTTTAACATTCTAGTTTCTGGATTTAGGAGATCACATTTATACATTTTTTTGTATTTTCTTAAACCACAGGAATAACATGTATTATTTCTTAAAATGGGCGTAGTCCTACTTTAACCTTATCTTATTACTCCCAAAAGTATCTTGCAGCATTGTGTGTATGGAGAGTGTAAAACCCCCTAAAAGGCCGTACAAAACAGAAACCAAGACATTGCTAAAATATCCCATACACAGTGTGTGGAGGGTTAGCGATGGCACTGCCAGACATGGACAGTACAACTATTTAAATAGCTGTTGAGAAATCAGTTGACACGCTAAGGCAGCAGTGTGTAGTGCTATAAAGTGAGTGAAAACTTGGCAGATCATAAAGATCGCCTCACTGTAAGAGGCTGTGTGTGCGTGCGTGCGTGCGTGCGTGCCTTGACCCACAGCCAGTTAGATGCTCCATATGTATGTAATTAATTTTAATTTCGATAAATGTGTGTAAGATTGATATTGAGCACTACCTTTTTAATAAAAGAGTAACTTGTATATAGTTAACTTTTCATTCATTTATTGATCCAAATCTCACATTTAAAAACAAATCTCTACTTCGCGGGCCTGCGCAGGATTTGCATGTCAACTGGGTGGAGCTGGAGGGTTGTGCAATAATGCAAAAGATGTAAAAGTCATCTATGTACAGCCTGACGTACATACCTTTTCTGTGGAATAGTTTCCAAAGGCACAGCTGTTGTCAGGGAAGCCCCAGCTGAAGAAGCAGCCCAACAGAGGCGACAAGAGGAGGCGGTTTCTCTCCAGGACCATGACCTCTTTTTCCAGACACAGTATCTGGCCTACTGGGCCTCTCGACAGCTCTGCGGGAAGGTTTACAGTGTTACTGAGAGTGGGGCACCATCAAGGAAGAAGTTGTGGAAGAAAGTAAGAGGGTGGTTATTATTATTTTTTTTTATAAACTGTCAGTTAAAACAAAAAAAGTTCTGGTTTAAAAAATAGAAAAGGTGACCTCATTCTGCCTTTTGTGTACCGGAATAAACTTGCCTGGCCAAATAAAGGTAATGGCTCTTCAAAACCTTCACATTAAAGAGTTTGGTAGCTCGGTAAACTTGCAAAGGATTTCATTAAATTGACCTCAGCAAACTGGGCAATTAAAACAGCTATTCCCAGGTCAAAACAAGCTGAGGTTCTGTCCTGAGGGGACTCCTGCATCCTGGACAGCACAAGGTGTGTGTGTGTGTGTGTGTGTGTATGCGCGTGTGCGTGAGGGTGAGGCAGCAAGCTGTAATTGTGCCTGTAATTGACCTATTCATGAAGGAACAGGCAGAAATCATTATATGCTATCACCGGTTTTTACTCTAAAATCCCAAGAAAGAGGTTGTGTCTGCATCAGTCTTAGCGTTCCTCCTCCTATTCATCTCTATCTGCTTATTGATCAGATCAGACACTCTAAGATTTAATATGAAATGTAATATGCAGGAATCTCTCCCTGAGCATTCGCAGATTCATCTCCTCTCCCTCAGTGGGCCTGTAGGGATATTCAGATTATTAAGTAGGGCTCAGCGGAAGAGTCATCTCCATATTGTGGCTCTAACAGATAGCTCACTCTCCACTTCCATAGTGTAAATTAATCTATGGACATTCTTGCTCCGTTTCAACGATCCCCCTGAGACCTGGGCACATCTTGTATAAAATAATTGACATCAAACGGCGTAAAATAATATAAAGGAGGAAGAATACAAACAAAATGCAGATGGCTATACCTGATTGATTTTAGTTTACTCAGCAGAAAATATATATGTTTATTCAGTTGTTTGGAAATATCTGTCATAAGGGTTTATTATGATTTGCTTTAATTTTACACATTAATTTAAAGAAAAAGACACAGATAAGGGTAAATATGAAACTACAGTCAGCTACCAATTACCTTAGCTTAGCATAAAGTAAGTCTTAAGTCACTTAAGTAAGTGGAAACAGTTAGCCTGGTAGTGTTCAAAAGTAAAAGTGCTCCCTAATTAACATGCTATGGCTCATTTGTTTAATGTGTACAAAAAGAAAATAGCTTCATATGGAGCCCCGAGAGGGGTTTCTGTCTCTTTATCTAATTTTTGACAAGAAAGCAAAACAAAGCACATTCCCTCAAATATTTATAATTTCTTTAAAAGGACAGCTCACCCCAAAATAAAAAAAATATGTATTTTTCCCTTTTACCCGCTTTGTTATTTACAAATCTAGGTTTTTTTTAAATGCGATTTGCAGAGTGTTGGAGATATCAGCCATAGAGATGTCTGCTTTCTCTGCAGTATAATGGAACTAGATGTCACTCAGCTGAAGGTGCTCGAAGCGCCAAAAAATACATTTAAAAACTCAACAGGAATGTCTCTTCAAGAAATCATAACCCAGTTACTCAAGATAATCCACAGACTTTGTTCTGAGCAGTTTCATATTAGAACTATTTTCTTTTTACTGAATCACACCCACCGGCCGTATCACACCGCAGAAGGAAGTGTGCATCAACTGCTAGCTCACCTAGCACCACTGAGCCAAGGAGGACATCACTTGCGTCTGCACTGCCCGCTGTCTCAAGCACGAGACTCTCATTCATGTGTATATGCACCCCTTTTTCTGCGTGGTCATATGGTTGGTGGGTGTAGTTCGGCGATGTGAGCACCATAAACATCTAGTTCAGTGCCATCTAGTTCTATTATATTCAAGAGAAAAAATCTCTACTGCTGATATCTCCATCTCTCAGCAACTCACACCAAAACAACCTAGATTGATAAATGCCATATATATGATACATATTTTGGGTTGTTGTGTGAACTGTCCCTTTATGATTAGCATATTTGCTGTCTGAGCTTCTCCTTAATTGTGTAGCTGTACCTCTGAACGGCTGCACAGTGGTCTTCAGTTTATCCAGTTTGAAGAAAAATGGAGTCGGATGTGGTGATGATCCTTCTTTCTTAGTGCCACTGCGAGGCGGATGTGGCTTAGTGAAGAGCTATGAGAAAAAAAGAAAGGATTCACAAATAAAGATAATTTTTCAAAACAATATCATAAACTTACATAAAACTTGTTTTATTATCAAATTCCTTTTTACCTGTTTGGGAACCTGGCCAAAGTTGCTGACATATCCCAAAATTGTGCTTTTGATGAGGGGGTCCTTGGCATCCTGCCGGCCTCTGTTAGCATAAAAGTAAGGGTGGAACGTGTTCACACTCTCTACAGCGGCAGGGCCTTGCTGCCGAAACCCGAAAATCAAGTCGATCCACAGGTGGAGGTGGGCACTCACATAGTCACTCTCCAAGGCCTGAGGGAAACAGTGCAGGAGATTGCAGCATAAACTGAGACCAGCTAGCCAAGTAATATTATAAAACTACTACACATGCACTGTGCGGTCTTAAAAAAACAGCGTTCTGCTGAGCTCATTGTTATTACAATGGGACTAAAACCATCAGTCAAACTGCTAATATGAGAGTTTAGAAACACAAGAAACTTCTACAAGAATGCACAACAAATAAAATTATTCAGGTACAGTACGATTTCTTCCAAAAGTCAATTTAGAAGAATAGAAGAGCAGGAAGGTGGGCTGCATTATGAGCATATCTTCATGTTTGAATTAAAGAATGATTTGGGTAGAATTAGCCAGAGATTGGTTTTGAAGAGTTAATAAGGTAAAGTGGGCATTATGACCAGCATGTGTATCCTTGCACCCAATCTTAATAAACCTATCCTGGAATAACAGAAAAGAAAAAAAAACATCTTAACAAGGATATATTGTCCTGAGTTAATTTGTCTATGGAAGAAAAAAAAAACAATCTTCTAAAGTCACTCATTTTATGAGAATGGTGGGCAATATGAGGAGTTCAGTAGATTACAGAGTGATAACCATCAGAGATGCCCCAGGAATGGAAAAAGGGAGGGTCACACTGAAGAAATCAGACCAGCAGAGAGAAAAAAAAGCAGATATACAATAACCCCACACAGGGAAAGAGCTGAGAACATATTCAGCCAAAACAGCTGGCAGACATAACAGTATTATGAAAAATAGAGTCTTTTTCCTGCTCTGAATGCTGTTAAATAGGGTTGTTGTCCTTCACTGTCAGTCATCTTAACTTCAGATGCATGCCTTTTCAGAGATTTTCCTGATAACAAAAACAACTGGTCATTATATTTGAAAACAGTCCGTACTAAAAGAAGTTAATTGAACCGGACTCAATGAGATGAGATGGCCTTTAGAGAATATAATGAATGGCTGTTGTTCTCTTATACTGTGGTAGAAATAATGAAGACAGTCCAACTGCAATCAACAATCTTACAGTGCGACTATCACAGCGGATACTTATTTCAGATACAACAACATCTTCTGTGTTTATACATCAGTTCGTACTGACAAACATTATTAGGTCTCATGGGAAAAGTTACTGTATGTAATAGAGGGGGGGGGGTCACTGACCTCTCGCTGGATTCTGATGAACTCTTGCGGGTCATCTTTTGCCCATGGAGGCAGCTCCACATCTCCCAGAGCGGTTCCATCCTCCATACAGCCTGTAGAGATATGGACATACAGAGCAGACAGCATGCTGGGTGACATTCAATCACTGTGTGTCATTCATTAAAGGACTTTTAAGACACCATGTGGATTTCTTTTACACTGGTGAAATTATGGAGCAATGTTTTGATGACTGGTTCCCTGTTTTATTTGTGTGCTCAACCAGCAGACACACAAGGACATACATGTACGTGCATTAGAACCTGAATAACGCAACTGACAATAACACAGGTTCATAATGCAGCAACAACAATGCAGGTTCACACTCAAAAAAAAAAAAAAAGATGTCTAAATGTTTTATGTTAAGGGGAAATGCAATCCACGAAGCAGCAACCTCTGGGTCAACATGAAATTGCCAAAAACTGCAGTTCCTCTAATGGCCACTTGAGGCTGGCTCCAAAAGCGAATGAATCCCCATAGACACCCATGTTAAAATGCCCAACTTTACAGCAAAAAACGTGTTAACAGCCTGATACAAAAAAAGGTTATGGTCTCTGAAGCTAATTTCCCCCCTACATGACAACCATACAGGTGGTGATTTTTTATATTACTCACTTGTTTGAATTTTATTAAAGCATAATCTTATGCATAATTACAGGTGGGGCTGCCTTGAGTGACAAGCTGTCTATGGATAGTGCCCTCATAAAATTCAAACGAGTTAGTATTATAAAACTGTTCCTCCTGTACAGCTGTCATAAACAGGGAAATTAGCTATAGATACCAAAAACATTTTTTTGTACCAGGCTGTGAACATGTTCATTCTGCTGTAAAGTTGTGCATTTTTACATGGAGGTTTATGGGTGACTGATTTGCTTTGGGAGCGTTCCAGAAACTGCAGTTATGCCACTTCCGTGTTGGTTTCATTTTCAAGCCCCGGAAGTTACCACTTGGTCTTTTCATGGTATTTGTCCACAGTGAGAAAAAAAATACAATCATAATCCTTTGAGGACAAACTAACAAAGGTGCTTGTGCAAGGTAAAGAATTCAGTTTCAGTCATTCATGTAGCTACACAGAGGATGATTTTTGAGCCTGACCCAGCTGGATGTGGTTGGAGTTGAGCAGGAAGTCAGGCAGGTAGAAGAACTCTGGGATCAGCTCTCTGACGTCTCCCGTGTTGTCTCTGGAGGCCGACTCCCACTCCTTCTTCACACTGTAAAACATCCGCTCTGGGATATCGAACCCTCCCTGCGGGGGACGAGGCACAGCACAGTCAGACCTCCGGCACACTGTTGGACCAAACTTTGCAACAGGCATTATTAATAAAGTAGTCCGTAAACTGTACTTTATTTCCTTCATTGTGTTATGCAAGCAGGAAATATTGGCTACTATTTGAAGGAAGCTTTTCATCTTTCTGCAAAATTCCATAATCTATGATGGAAACCTCATGAGAGAGAATGTAATTTAGAGTAAAACAATTACCTCAATGAATGAAAATAGCATATATACGAGTAAACTCGGTTAGAGATGGAAATCCAGTTATGGATATTACCACACACCCGTTATGTGCTTCAGAAGACAAAAAGGCTCTGTAATTCACCAGACTAACATCTTTATTGCTTTATTCGGACTATCAAATATGCATGCTTTTTCATTATAATCAATTGGATGCTGTATTGTAATTTGGTAACATCGGTGGCTATTTGCATTGGCGTCTTTTAGATGCTTTCTGTAATTATTTGCATATATATTGAAATCTCCCTATAATCTGCTTTTATACCAAAAAACAGGATGTGGAGCACTGAAAATAGCTCCTCTTAGAGTCACATTATTAGCAAGACTATGTTTGAAAGTAAAAATGATGAATGTCAATGAGCATCTGGAGCACTGGGTTTGCAGGAGGGTTTGTGGGTTAGTGAAACAAGACCACACCTTTAATGATCAGCAGTGATCGCATTCAGAATTCGACCTACATTATACTTTTATACATTCATCATTTCCTGTAATGTCTGTCCGTGTACATTTATGTACATGTTAGATGGGACTTGTATTTACGCCAAAAAAGACATAGTGGCAATGGAAATCTTGAGCTGTGATTTTGTGCTTTAGATTTTGTTTGATTGATCAACAAAACACCTCAAGTGATAATTAAAGGGCTCAGAAAATGTCATCCTGTTTCTCATCATCCAGTAAACTTACTGTATTTACTTTACCATTTTCAGTTAGGTTGTAGGTCCCGTTTGTAACATGGGGGGGGGTCACAGGAAACTGGCAGCTCGGGGCCCTCCCCCAGGAAATTTTAAGAATCAAACACATAATTTCCTGCAATCTGGTGAATTCTTCTGCATCAAGTTTTGCCTTTTCTGCATCATTTTAAAGTAAAAATGCCTATAATTTAAAATCCTCTACTACTTTACTGTTTTATTGTGAGGGGATGAGTGTATACGTTCTGAAAATTGAGGGGGTGCATCCCCCGTGTCCTCCCTGAAATCCATACCTATGAGTATTACATGCAATAGACGGATTTTAATGCAAAGGCACAAAGCAATACTTTGGGTTATACAGGAAAAAAAGTTTCCATTTTATATTCTATGCTTTTCTGAACACAAAAATGTATCTGATTTCTTTTGGGGGTTCATGTTTTTTTTTGTGGGAATGAGTGAGTAACATCAGCCTGAGGACGGTCTTGTAAATTGAAGCACTGCAATAAAATTAGACATAAACAAATTATTTGGAGCTTACAGCATGCAGACCTCCATTATGCCCTACGGTGAAGTATTTTTTGTCATTCACCTGAGTGTTTTTGCCTGGATGTGAGTACACTTGGTCCTTTTGCCAATGGCTCAGTAAGCCAACAATCCATGCACATTTTTCATCTCGACCTGCCTACCGTGGGGACTGAGCCAACAAATGTTATCTTATAACAGCTTAGTCATTTTAAAACAAAAAAACAAAAACTCACCTGCAGTGCCTGGAAAGTGTGTGAAAACGGCTCCATCCTGACAAGAAAGGAGGCTACGATGATGGCTGAGGAGTAGTGGGTACAGTAGTGGCATTGTGTCGACAAATCTCCTGTAGAGAAAAACTGTGATAAATAAAAAAAAAGTACAGTGAAAAGCAACAGAAAAGAAGAATGAAAGAGCTGAATACATATACCTTCACCCTCTATGTTCTCAACCTCTTCATATCTTTCAATGAACATCTGTCTTCTTTTCTCTGTCTGAGCTCCCATCGGCTTCGAGAGGTCACGGAAAGTTGCAGGATTTGACAGATCGAGTGTCTGTCAAGGACAGAGATGAATCAGACCTGTAACACCTCCAATAATATGAACGCTAAGGACAAAAATGTTACGGTGTGTGTTTGATCTAACCTCTGACTGGTAGTCCGCTAAGACCCAGGGGAAGACTGGATACTGCATCAGGTCGTTGTATGTCCTCCCAGCAATGGTGTTCAGATGCATCAAGTACTCAAAGTTACTTATTTCCCCTTTCTGGAGGACAGACAAGAGTAAAATGAAGTAAATAACAACCTTACATAACACAGGGATAGTTATAAACAAAAGTGAGCTACTATTAACATGGACTACTGTACTTTGGACATCACAGTATTCTGCATGCTTGACCTTTTGACATTAAGTGTTTAAATGAATATTTCCAGATCACAAATAAAATATATATATATAATTTTTCCTCCTTTTTATCTTTAAAGAATCCAAGAAGCATCCAATTTATTTATCTGAGAATTATCATTGTGAGTTTCAAATGTTCGCCCGTGGATGGACAAACGCAGCGTTGGTGAAGATTTTGTGTCCGGACGCTTCAGGGATGGGAGAACATGTGTCTGCAAAATACTATTTTTAGGGTGATTTTAATCATGATAAAGCTCAGTAAATACAAAAAAAAATTAAATGGTCATTTAGTGTTTTAGGTCTCATCTTTCATGAAGTAATTGAACCTTAAATTATAAACTTTACAAGTTTAGAGGGCACGTAACCCTGCTGTCAAAAGATGGAGAATAACTACATTGTAGTATTCTGAAATAACAATTATACTGTATTCCATAACACCTAGTAAAAAAAATAATAATTTCAGAGCATTTAAATGCCAGCTGTCTATGATACTGTGGGTTAAAAACAGCAGGAATCCAGACACTGTGTCTTTTGGTACTTTTTTCCTGATTTCTCTCGAATGATTGTTCCAAAAAGTATCAATCTAACTCATAAAACCATTCCCCATATACGAGGTAAGCAATCAAGTTTTGTGTGCGTAAAGTGTCCCAAAAACAGTGAGTCCACGTTAATGTCACATCTATTCAACATTCTGCCAGTCTGTGCTGATGTAAAAGGAGTAAGAAATGAAACTGTATGCACAAATATCTGTGACAAATGTTTATTGCATTACCTGCCATTTAACAAGGGCTGCCTTTTCAACCACAGGAGCCTTCCTAAAGCACAATAAAAAAATACCTTGAATTAGCATCAGAGTCTGATTACTGAGCAGTGCCCGCCAACACAAAGTTACTTGCTCTGTTGCCAAGCAACCCATGTTGAGATGCAACACAGCAGGGTTGTGAAACAGCAGAGCGGAGGTGAGTGAGTGTGTACACAGCTGTAGGAGCAGTTATGGGACTGAGGTGAGCTACAGTTTGTGGCATAAATAGTGAGTAGAGGTGTGGAGGATGTAGCACACATTGCAATCCGTAGATAGTGAGGAAATTTATTTGTCTGATTAGCCTCCATCAGCAAAGTGAGCTATTGAAAAGAGGGAGTAATATTTTCCTTTTGCAGTGTTTTTAAAACACATGGAGAGGTTAATGATCACTGTTAAACAAGGAGCACCTGCCTTTCACATTTTTGTCACAAAACAGTTCACTGACGTCCAAGAAAAATGTAAAGAGCTAAAACAAAGTTTCCCCTCCAGCTGTTTTTTCATTTAGTTAGGGTTAGCTGTTTGTTTAAGGAGTGTTGTAAGATGATCCTTTTATAGGCATTCACTCATATAAAGACACAGACTTAAAGGGAGAGGTCAGGGTTTTTTTTTTTTAAGTCGGGTTGTATGGGGCACCTAGCCATAAACAGTGTATTACATACAGTAGATTTCAGTCAGCATGTCCCCCAGGCTGAAGTTCGGCACGAAAGCTAAGCAATGTACTGCTCTAGAGGGGTCAACAACAAAACATATTTTTTAAACATATTTATTTTTCTATATTGAGAGTATTTTCACTGCTTTACCCCTCCATCAGACAGAGATTTCTAACAGTAATTGATTTAACATCACTGACCACAGGAGCTGCTGGTCTACTACTGCCTTGATCAGTCATTTTGTTTGTGTTATTGTGTGACTTTGGGGTTTAACAAGTTTAACTAACTCATCGAAGCAGAGCAGAGCTCCTGTGTTCAGCGAGCTAAAATTGCTGTTTATGTCAATGGAGTCTGGTGGCTTTGATGGGGAATGTTAACAGCTTTCCCATTGAAACAGGCTGTCTGACAGTGAGGTAAAGCATTGGGAATACTCTCCATATGATGTACATTTAAACTGATTTTTATTTCTTTGGGGATTTTTTTAGGTGGCTAAAATATGTTTTGTTGCTGACCCCCATCCACAGCAATACATTGCTTATCTTCCATGTCGTACTCCAGCCTGCTTCTCCAAACTGGGGGCGTGCTGACTGACATCTCATATACAGTCCATGGATAAGTAGGCTTCCCCATATTACCCCATTTCAAAAAATCTTAACTATCCGTTTAAGTTTCTAATAAATCTACCCAAACAAAACATGTATACTAATTGACAACATTGCTAAACACCTTTCTAAACTTGTTTTATCTAAATTAAGAAAGCATTCAACTGCTCCTGAAATCTCTTTTCCCTCTGTGGCCAGTAACATGGCAATAAAGTCCTGGCGCCAAGCACCCTGGTTGCTAAGTAACGACATTAAACAAGAGGAACCTTGACTTTCCCTGTTTGCTGTAGAGAGGGTGGGGAAATGCTGATATACACAAACAGTGCATTCCTGACCTTTCCTCTCCTCTTTGTCACCACATAGACAGGATTACCAGGTATAACTTCGACATGTTGACTTAATCGGACATTTTTTAGTTGTTTTGTTGCTGTTCTATAACATTATGCCTTTAGGGTTGTTCTTTTTTTTGTTACAAGGGTGACAGACTTCAGGCTGAATGGCTGTTTCACAGGAGCGAAAGCTGTTGGTGTGTTTCTAAAAACCGAAGACAATCTCATCACTTCACTAACGTCAACTCAGAAAAAAGAAGATAAAATATGGTAAGTACATTAATAGAAGAAGTACTTGAAAGCCACACTTGAGTAAAAGTACAAGTATCTTACCATTTAATGACTTTGGTGAAAGGATAAGTCACCAATTTGAATAATTATTGAGAAATCTTAAAGTATCAAATATTAACTGTACTTGATTACCTTAAACCTACCTTAACCTACCTTAACTTACCTTAATAAAATTACTTTTGATACATAAGTATTGGAGGTAAAAGTAAAAGTAACAGTCAATTTTCATAGCACAGTATACCTTGAAGCCGGCATATCACTGCAACCCCAATTTACACCAGATTAAAAATGGAGCATATATTCTGCTTGATGAAAAATGAGGCCTTTTATGTTTTTACAATTTATAGGACTTCAAAATCCAGTTTTTCCTTTCTTCATTTATCAGTCCATTCCTTCCTCCCTCCCTTCCCTATTTTATAGTAACTAAGGTGCTTAGTATTAAGTAACGGATACATTTTATTTAGAAAATGGAGCGTAGTAAAGGTTAATGTTGACAGAAATATAAAAACTCAAGCAGGTACTCCCAAAAAATACTACTTTCTTACATTACAGCACTTAGTGAATAAATGTCTGAAAAAGGAACTACGGATGCAAACAGTGAAGAGGTTAAGAGACCGAGGGGCTGTTTGAAGTGTATCCAATAACTCCTCCCCTTGTCCAATAACTCCTGACCAAATTATTTTGTAAAACTACACTAAATCAATCATTGCATTTGGCCCAGTATGTGTTATCTAATTGCAGGCAATAATTTCATGCAATAGTTTTCTATAGGAGGTTATAATGGGAACAAGCACCAGTGGATAACCTCTCTCATCCTGAGGATGATGAATGAGGCGAGAGAGGGCCTTGGGGTGTAACACAGACACAAACAGACACACACCTTGCTCTTTTAGACAGGGAGGGGAGAAGAGCGAAGCCCTCATCACACTCCTAACACTCCCCAACTATCATTTATCAAAATCCTGATTTGACTCTTTGTGCACGCGCACATGTACTGCAGTATAGTACATTCATGTCTGTCAATGCACTTGCATGTGGATGTACCAAAAACACACACACCGTCCTTGCCTGAAAAGAGCCAAACAGCTCAATCAGTTGAATGGTGAGGGAGCATCAGCACTCATTTGTTTTTGCTGTATTACCCAGTGTCGCCTCTCTCCTATTGTTCCCCTGCATTAGCCTTAATTAGAGAGTCGTGCTCTTAAATACCCCCATGGGCAACACTGGGTGAGCACGCACTAGTGCAGACATAACACTGCAGACACATGCGCACACGCACTCAGAGACACAAACACACATATACATATACACACACACGCACACGCACACACAGCTCAAGCTCTCATACTTCAGAGAGCATGCTTTCCCTGCTGCCCCGGGCCATACATAAGCCCTTGTATCTGAATAAATCACCTCAGCCTTGCACACACATACTTACACGTAAACATACACACAACACATTTATTTGCTATAATGCTGCATGTTGGTGTAGATTAGATAAATTATTAGAAAATCAGCCTCTTGGGGGCTAAAGTGAGGCTGAGCTGAAATTTTAAACTGCCCCCTTCTCTGTGTGTTGCAGTACCATGCCCAAAGGGCAGGGAGCCAAAGGGACAAAGGTGACCCTCAAGGTCGCCAAAAAGGCAATACGGATGACCCCAGATGGACGACGTAGACTCACGCTTAGCAACATGGGCATAACCATCTTCCCAAAGTGCCTCCTAAAACTGACCAATGTGGACGAGTTGGACCTCAGCCGAAACCTGATCCAGAAACTCCCAGATAACATCGGGAACTTCTCCGCTCTCAGATGGCTGGATCTACACAGCAACAAGCTGGAGTCTGTGCCTGAGTCCATCGGCAACCTGGTGGGACTGACACACCTCAACCTCTCCAACAACCGGCTAATCTGTGGGGGTTTACCCTCAACACTGGGTCTTCTCTCCAGCCTCAAGAGTCTCAATCTGGGGATGAATCAGCTGGATGATCTGCCTCCCACTATGATGGCTCTAGATAATCTCCAGGAGTTAGGTCTGTTTGATAACCTCTTCATCAATCTGCCAGAGTTTGTGAGAAGCCTACGCAACCTCACTAAGGTGAACATTAGAAGAAATCCTCTATCGTGTGTTCAGTGGGATGATGAGGGGGTGCAGAAGGAAAAGGAAGACGTGTTCTTGGTACATGAGTGCAGCCTGTGTAGGACATGCCTCAAAAGATGTAAAGAGCAGAGGGAGAGCCTTAGAAGAGGAAGAGGAGGAGGAGGAGGTGACATGTTTGAGGAGAAAAAGATAAGGACTTATCAAGGTCTGATGGTGCCAAACTCAGTGGCTGCAGTCAATCAAGACGAGTGGAGAATCAGAAAGGTGGAACACAAGTCAATTAAATGACCAAACAGCGTCACAAAAGTAATCTTCACAAACTAAGCAACAAATAGAATAAATGTCACTTTTAGGCAGCTCTAAAAACTGAAATAATATTTGCATAGCATCATACTATATGTCCACACAACAATTTCTTTGATGTATTTTCTGTTTCAGTTGATGAAATAAAAAGAGTGATTACATGTAACCGTCTTGATATATTGCTCTTGTAAGACTGTGGCTAAAAAAAGGTCTGCACTAAATCTTAACATATGTTTAAAATGTAAGAGACCCCATGAAGACATGTAATGTTAAATCTAACAGTTTTCTGTCTTAAAGCGTGTAAACAGCAACAACATGGTCAAAAAAACCCCACCACACACCATCATTTTCCAGTCCCGACTCCCAGAACAGGGAATCTTGCAAATCTCTGTCGAGCGAACATGACTTTAGAGTAAACAAACAAGGCAGACAGCTGGCAGGACGAACCCTGCTCTTACTTTTTGCACTACTTTTTACAAACTATCTCTCAAGATAGCATGAACATGGATGTTAACTCTTGCAATGCAAGCTAAAGGTTAGTAAATTCTGAGTTGAATCCCATTTGATATTGCATTAAAGTCAAGACGTGGCGCAGCAACAGCTCAGCACATCCCCCGAATAGACTGAGACCTTAACAGCCGCCCGGTTCAGAAGTCTGACCCATGACCCTTTGCTGCATGTCATCCCCTCTCCATCTCCCCCACTTCAGGTCTATCTAGCCTATCTAACAAAGGCAGAAAAAAGCCAAAACAATAGCCAGCCAGGAAATCTTCAGAGTTTCCCAAGTAACCGGGTCTTATATTGACAATGTTGAATATTTACAACCTGAAACGTAGGCTTGCCTCTCATGTAGTGTGTATCAGAATAAATGTGGACACTTACCTTGCATTTGCAAGGACTTCAGCAACCCCTCTGCCTTTTAATGCTGACACTACCGAGCACAACCTGCAGGGAGAAAGAGATTGGAAAGAATGAGAATCAGACTCATCATAATGCTATATCTAAAAATACAATTTTTAATGTCCAGTCTACATAAATGTTGTACCTTTTATATGCAGAGACATGATCTTTATTCAGGAATACCAGGAAGGCCGACAGTCCGTTTTTCATGAAGACTTCAATAGCATTGTCCTAAAAGTAACAGAAGCACAGTATGAGTCATTAAAACATCTTGACTGATGACTAACCACATGCAGAAAAAGCTAGTGGAAAACAACTGTAAGAGAGTAAAAATGCACAGGAAATCTGATTATTAAGCATTTACATATACTGTAAACGTATTACAAATAAAGCCTGTGTAGACACAGTCTCTGTGGGAGCATTAGGGTGTCTGACCTCTAAGAGGAAACGTATGAAGCGAGCATCCTTGATGTCCTCATAGGGCCAGCATCTGCAGCGTGCTGGTGGCAGCTCTTTACTCAGCATGGTGGAAATATAGGAATCACGTACACTGGCAGAGAAAGACAGATGACTGATTGAAACACCTGACAAGTTAATGCGTGCTCATTACATGTTTTTTTTTCTGTAACTGCACACAACTATACAGCGCGCACACACACACAGCGGTACCTGCTGGGGTGGTGTTTCCTGCAACAAACATCTCCACCAGGACTCAGAGTAAATCCTTCACACAGGAGCAGGCTCTCCTTCCCAAACAGCAGCACCCCCTCCGTCACTCTGAGGCCGCTCACCGTCACTACACACATCTTCGCCTTTACCTACAGAGAGAGCGAGAGAGAAAGATACGTTATGCCCCATGTGAGAAGCACCATACACATCAGTGCACTTCTCTCCTGGGACATGACATGGCAGCAACGCAGGCACTTCAGGCTTTACTTGATTGATCATTTTAATCACATATTCTAATCATTATTAAAAAGACACAGTTGAACACTTCATTATCAGAGCTGATTGATGGGGAGCGGTGTGACTGTGTGTTTCATCCCGCGCCACAGTTGAACCCACATGCTGCTTTCAGCGCTGGTTGTAGCTAACGCTAACTGCATTGTGATAATGTGTGGCTAATTCCATTGTCTCCCCTCATTTCAAACTGAGTGTGTGCACCTGGCTGTCTCCCTGTGTTGGCCCCTCCACAGGCCCTCTGGGACATGGTGCCCAAAAACCATATGGGGCCCCCAAACATACCCGCAGGCCCCTCACAATTTATACTAATCAAATCAGACTGCCTACCCCCAGACACAGAGTCACACTCTTGGTGGAGGAGGAGGAGGCTCGGCCTGGCCATTATTAGGAGAATTAATCACTGCCAAACACACAATAGGAAACCTGCTAAGTGATCAGAGCCTCTTGTATGAATGCACACAGAGACACGCTATGATGAATAATATCACTTGTCACGTGATAAGAAGGTGAGCGTCTCCGCTACATGGCACAGAAATCTTACATTAAGCTATATCATGGTCAGATTTTGTGGCAGTATTTCTTCAGTGAATTCAAACTGGCATCAGGCCTACCGTCCCGAACAATGACTAGATTTCAGGAAAAAAAAAACAAATTTATTGTTATCAAAGATTAAATACATAACAATAAACTTGTTTCCTTATCTTCTTACTGTGCGCTAGACAGATATGCGTTATCAGTCTGTGGATGATTTAGCTGATGATGGGAAGAAGGAGAGAAAAGGAGGACTTTTATTGACTGAGAGCCTAATGTCAGACCATTGATTTCTCCCCACACACATTACTGTCATAATCACACTATTGGCGCTGGCAAGCTAATTATGAGTGGGTCTCCCTTTGTGTGTTTCCGTGTGTGTGTGTGTGTGTGTGTGTGTGTGTGTGTGTGTGTGCATTTTTCAGAGCTAATGACTGTGTTCATTTGACAGGAAGCTCAGCAGGATTCACACACTGAACCACTGCAAGACAACAGGACACACTTGCACACATCACACACTTACTAAGCGGATGTAAGACAGCTTGCATCACCTCCTACTGTTTTTATTAATACTTCTGTCAGAAACATTAAAAGCCGCGGCTGGTTGCCGGAGTGATGAGAGTCCCTGTCAACATGTGCCTTGGTTTCTAACTCGCTGGAAGAATGAGAAGAGCTGAGCTGGGCCTCCACATTAAAACATTACACTAATGAGGAAAGATGAAATTCTGATAGCAGCGCTGGGCTACTGGAATCCCTCAGTCTACATCAGATAATTATGATTGTGAATATTAGCAGGGTGGGAAGGAGGCATGTTGTTTTTAACCCAGCATACCAACACACCCTCCTGTGCTACAGTACCTCCTCTCCAGGGTGCAGCTCCTGCAGAATGATTCGTATGTCGTGGCAGTCTTGCGTGTGGGAGCAGGGGTCGGGGGTGAAGGGGTCGGGTGGACCCTCAGTGACAGCAGGTGTCTCATTCAGGACGGGAAAGAAGGTCAGACGGTCACAATCCTTTCCTCCCTCCTCTTCGTCCTCTTTAACCTCTGCTCCGACTTCACACAGGATCTTGGGCTCTGTTACAAAGCAAACAAAACATTTTTAGATTAGATTAGATTAACTTTATAATCCCGAAGGAAATTGAAGGGCCAAACAGCTCACAATAAAAAGAATAACACAAGACAATAAAAATAAATTAAAAACAACAGATAAAAACAACAGACAGATTAAAAAACACAAGCCTAGAAAACACTTAAGGACCAAAACCTAAAACTAAAAAAAATAAAAATCAGAGGGCAGAGGGTCAAAAGCAAAAAACCTAAACAGTAAAAAAGAGGATAAAGTGCATGATTAGTGCTTCAGAGGTAGCCGCTCAGCATGGCACCATAACACCAACGTTTCCCATTGAGCTTACACCCAACACTCAAATATACACTTTTTCTACCAATTTAGCGCTCGTTCTTGAACCGGTTCCGTTGAGGATTCTCAGAAACTTGGTGCTACCTGCTGAACCAGCTTGTGTTTCTACCAGTTTGATCTAAATCATTGTAATCAAGGATACATTCGACAGATGACACACTTCAGTTTCAGGGAAAACCTGCTATTTTTTGGGTTCAGCTGGGAACAAACTTTTTTGGTTAAAAATGCTCTAAACAATTCATTAGGTGCGGGAATCAGAACAAAACCTGTTCCATGTTAGCGGAAAACAAGTAGAGTGTGACAGAGATTCTGTTTTTTCTGGAGGTCCACAAGGTCAGTGACCCTGGTTCCCTTGTCAAAAAGCCTGGGGAGTTTTCCAATGAAATTCTGGATTATTGCAGAAAATAAGCTCTGTGGTAAACAAACATTTATGATACTTATAAGTTTTGTTCAGCAAGACAATCTTCACAAGCAAACACCACTTTCATGATTTTTGAAGCATAAATGCAGTCACCAAATTTAAAAACATTAGGCAATAAATGAACTACGCCACGGTTGTATGACTTAAACATCACCATGACAACAAAGCTGTAAAGCCATGTTCAGCATGATGAAGTTCTGTTATGTCAACTCTAGTCAGGTAAAAGTAAAATTTAAGAAATCATCAGGTAATACTTTTCTTTACCTGTGTCACCGTCTGTGCTATTTTGGGCCACCTCAGACATGCCAGTCCTTAAACCCAGACACAGCGTTCCCAGCACCTGTTGAAACAACACATGGCACTGGTGAAGGTTGGACACTTAACAGGACACCCTGCTCCACAGATCCCCTACTAAACTGAGAGTCTATACCCGTTTGGATCGTCTGAGAGCCTTTCTGCGGATGCGTGATCTGGTCCGGTTGGGTCCTTCAGCGGCATCTTGCACCCAGTCTCTGCTCAGCAGCACCCCTGGGCCAGGGCCAAACACAGCTCTCTCCCTCAGTAGCTCGGCCTCCACTTGCAGCCACCTGGAGCTCACCCGCTCCCACTCACTGGCTCTTAACTGGGACACAGAAACAGGCCCGGGCAGAGGGAACAGATGAGACAGAGATAAACATGATAACAGATCCAATTTGGGATGTTTAATTACATTTATTTCAGTACATTTATGGTCACATTTCTGTCAAACCTGTAAGTGGTTTGTCCTCATATTCTCAAACATGCTGTGGCCTCTCTGTCGATGTGACTCCATGTAGGATAGAAACTCCTGCAACAAAAGGAGAGTAACCTGATGGGTGCAAATGAAAAGAGCGGGCAGCACAATCGCTCTTCCTCTAGCTCATATTGTAAACACACAGCACACATCACGTTCACAGAGATTGTATATTCATAATGGTATTGTTGTTTCCTCATGCAATTACAATGCATTCACACAATTACATCTGTTGTAAATTGCATTCACTGGGCAAAATAAGCTAGTGGCTACAGTCTTACAATAACCCTGTCTGGAAATGTAATCATTTGTTGGTGTGATCTAATTAACATAAACATTAATATCACTGAGCCACGCCACAGTCAAGGGCAAGGCTAGTGTGTGTGTGCCTTTACTGCCTCTGAGTGTGTGTCAATTAAAAGAGAAAAGGAAAGAAAAAATAGAAAAACCCAAAACAGAGCCGTGTTGACACTGCAGGATGCTCATGTTCAGCAGACACACTGGGATCATATTCTGACTGTTAACTGCTTCATTAAGCCCATCATCACAGCAGTGCTCGCTGAGAGACTAGTGAAACAACATGTGTCCATCCTCACAGCTGACCCAGGAAAGCCATTTAATTGACTGAATGAACATGCAGTAACTCTTTATATCTAGTCTTATTTACAGATGCTAATTCTGTGTTTTGCGCAATAACCCCATTAATGCAATAATTGATTTCAAGTACAATAAAAAAAAGGAAACACAGCTACTTCTGTAACACAAGAGATGCAAAATTTTTGACATAATTTCAGAATAAATCCATGCGTAAAAGTTGACAACAAACTTTGACAAGCCCTCTGGAGAATGAAAACTGTTTCTCTAAATGACTGACTGCCTATCCAAATGAGAAGTTGTGCAGAGGAAAGAAATAAAGGAGTAATTTGAGGGGAGATTATAGAAATATTACAGACAAAAAAAGAGTGTAATAATGAAGTTTGCGAGCTAGAGCCGTGTTGCGACAGATAAACAGCAAGTCGGCGTCATCATCTCCTAATTTCATTCCTTCATTTGGACAAACATAAGTAATATATAGCATTAATTACCCTATTTAGCAGATAGGAACCTCATTGGCTTTTTAAATGCTGCATTAAATACATAACTCATCTCTTCCCTCTGCAATTAACATCAGAACATCACACTCATTTCCATTTTAATGACTTCCCAACAATACGCCACCTTTGATGATAAGGCAACATAATGTCAACTTCATTCTGGGCTGGCAGTGAATGTGTAATGAACTTAACGTGATCATTAGTGCTGTTAATTATCTTTCTAATATGAGGACACAGATATGATTATGGAAACTGCATTCGCTGATGAAATAAATCTCTAGAAGAATTGCACTGAAGCTTGACTGAGGACACAGTCTGCCTATCAGTCACTGTATTCTCATTCATTACCTACAGTAGGCTTTAAAACTTGTTTTTTTTGTTTCATAAAAGTAGATATCTGAGACTTGGAAACTATGCTCTGTAGAAATACATCACTATGGATCCAGTGACTCAGAAGAGACTGCTCATAAGCTCATGACTTGCCAACTAAAGGTCATAAGTTGATGATCCAGAAATTAATTAATGACTCACTTGTTTCTTCATGAAGATAAATGGAAAATAAACGGACTGGCTGACCACTACTGATGATCTGAATATCATTTTCCGACGCTCGCTGCATGCTGCAACCTACTCAGAAAGAAGTGGTGCAACACACGGCGGAGTGGGAGAAGGCAAACATCCCTCCCTGCCTCTCAGACGGAAAAAACAATTCATCACCCTCTCTGATAGCCTGTCAAAGACTGATATGATAAAGAATAACATCAAATGAATAATGTTTTCATCAGATTGGTACCACTATAATTGCCAACCCGATTTCTGTCGGCGAGAGGAGCGCACAAACAAGAACACACACACGCTTTGTGGGGGTGAGACAGACACACAGACGCGGTAATTTCATGCCTGTGTGCCTGAGTAATATGTCCCCGCTCCCTGCTCCAGATGGCTCGACGTCTTAAGCGTTGTGGGGGAACTAATGATGTGGGCCACGTGTTTCGGGGGGAAAAACAACAATAAACGCGTCTTTAACCTTCAGCAGCAAACAGTGTGTTGTAGTGAGTGTTCCCATGGATAGGCCTAACAGATATCAATTACTATGCCCACTCAGGGGCAATCAGCTGTGATAATCCAAATCCATTTAAAGAAATAATCAAACACCCCCACAGGGCTGGACGGCCCACAGCACAAACACAGCAGTGACTTTGGGATGAGTTTCTGGGCACAGTGCTCTGGGATGTTGGGGCACCTGGGAAAAGGTAAAGACCCTCCTCAGAGGGGACAACACACGTACAAACCTCAGTCTGTCCTGAGCCAAAAGACAAAAACACAGAAGGAACATGAGTCTTTTTACCTCTACTGTTCCTGACTCTTTGCCTGATCTGCCCAAAGCTGAGCGAACAGCACTGCTGATCATATCAAACGTCTTTTGAGAACTGTTGCCCATCTTCTTCTTCTGAGAATCTGAGAAGGCAAACAAAATTCTTAATTTTTCCAAAAACATAAAGCTAACATTTTTATACTGCAGTTATCAGCATTGTGACAGCTCACCTGTGTGCAGCAGCCAGGTTTTGTTCGCCGTCTCCTCCCACAGAGGGCTGATGTCAGTCATGCTGACAGGCCCTGTTTGAGCTGTGGGGCTCGCTGAGATCTCTATCTTATAAGTTTCCTCAAGCATGTGCTGCCTCTCTGCCATGACCTTTGACCAGCAGGCCTCTGCTAAGGACACTAGCTCTCTGTCATCTGGAAGACACACACACACACACACACACACACACACACACATTTGCTCTCTCTTCAGTGACACAATAAACTTCCACAGACAGTAAATCCACAACAATGTCAGGCTAAAGTAATGAATGTAAAAAAACTCTCATGTGCTGGCCTTCATACCTGTGATCGTGTCTGCTCCGTTGCTGAGGCAGGCAGAATGTTTACTTCTGGTAGCAAACTGGGGAGACGAAGTTTTCCTTTGAGGCACTTTCTGTGCCACACATCCAAAACCTTCAGGGTAGCTACAGAAAAAAGTGAGTGTTTTTTTAATTACCACTGAACACTGGTTTAAGCATGTTTGTGCGTATCTGTGTGTATGTTTTGTTTTTTTATTACCTGCCCGATCGTATCAATAACAGACAATGAAGAAGGCAGGTAACGAAGTTCAAATTTGAATTGTAAGTTGCCATGACAACATCCCAGCGTTCCATGAAAGTCTGTAACGTCCTGACGACGGCGTCCTTTTCTTCTTGGGAATGTCGCGGTTGAGACAAGAAATAAAGCAGGGCTTTATTGCTGCACGAGTAGAGGGCCGACACGGTCTTTTCCTTCTGAGTTTGGCCTTTCTCCAGAGCCTAGAGGCATACAGCAGTGTATCTGTTATCAGTTAGTGTAAAAGTGAATGAATGAATGAATGACCTGTGGGCAGATTTTTTTTATAGTCTCCATGCTGGCAATTAATAGATTATTTTTAATTTTAATGCCATGTTGTAGTACTCAAGTCTTTTGAACGTCTCGATTTCATTTTGGACTTAACGTGGTTTTTATTTATTCTTGTCTCAATCACAGACAAAGAGGGCTTGGGCTGGGTTTTTGGGGTTTTTTTTGTTTTTTTTAAGATCGATCAAGGCCAACTGCAGGGCAATCACTAAATTACCTGTGCACAAAAGGAGTGTTGAAAGAAGATGATCACATTGATTTCAGCTCCTCAGTCTTTGTTTCGTTTTTGTTTGCACATACAAAACAAAGAAAAAATTCCTTCACATAAAACTCACCTCTGCAATGCCTTTTGATTATTTTATCAGGACATCTCTAATGTTACAGTTTGGCACTCAAAAGTTGAATCAAGAACAATCTTCATTGTTTTTTTTGCAGGTGTTTTTTACGGGAATGTGGATATTTCAGAACGATTTGAGGGGTTTCACAAATCATCATTAATGTGTTATTGCAGTGCAGGACTCTGGTCTGGTTTTGGACTTGACTCGACCCCAACCCCTAAATGTTTTGGCGTTGTTTATGTCTCAATACACTCTGGTCTTAGTCCTGACTTGACCTCAGTTTAGGTGATCTTGAATACAACACTACTTCAGGTTGCAGGTTTGCAACAGAAGTTTGCAAGTTTATGAATTTCAAGATTTGTGGTTAAACAATTTTCTATAGTAAAAGTCTACAAGAGGTGCATGTATATCATTTTGTGTACATGTCTATGTGTTTATCTTACCACCACAATCTGATCTGCAAGGAAGTTGATCAAACTCTCAGAGTCTCCCAAGAATGTTCCGCTGTAAAGTTTCTGCAGCAGCGTCTTACTGAAGAACACCACATTCTCCATCAGCGTGCCCATCTGTCTCTCAGGAGTCTGACTGCAGTCTGAGAGAAAAAATACACAAAAAGCAGCGCATACCGGTGAGATTATTATTAATTTTATTTTTCTGCATGGACACAGTCCAACCAGTTTGAGCTACAAGCATATAAACATGCACTGTCCTTCTACCTTGTGAGGTGAGATGAGTGTTGTTTTCATCCTCGTTGCTGAGCATGTGGATGATGTCCATGATCAATTCGAGCAGCTCAGTCTGGAAACTCTGCCTCTGTTCCAAGGATGCACCATCAGGAGAAAACTGGGACATTAAAGCATTTTATTAGTTCAAAAAAGCATGATTGAAACTGACAACAACAAATAAAATATATATTTTGATATGTGATCTCTCTTACTGTTATTGTGCTTGACAGTGAGCGGAACATCATGTCTAATGTTGTCTCAAGTGAAGTGTGTGTGCATGCAGGTTAAGATTGTCTGGCAGAAAACGAAATCTGTAGTAGTGTTGGCCTACTGGTGTTCTCTCCCTCCTAGTGGTGAATCATATAGACAGTACTCTGACTCTGCCTTATTTAGTAGCTGAGCAAAGAGTGGCACCTTCTGGAGAAATCAGGGTTTTGCAGTACAATAGTTTATTGAAGAGCCCTACATCAGTGGGAATGCATTTTGGCAATTAGTTTTGAATCTCTGTCAGTATTTGAGAGTGATCTGTGAACTAACAAAACAAAGTAAACTGCCCGTTATATTTGTGTGTGTGTGTGTGTGTGTGTGTGTGTGTGAATTCACCTCCAGCAACAGAATTAGAGGATGTGCATTGGTGTTGGCAGACATATTAAACAGACTGTCCATCAGCAGAATACGAATGAAGTCACACACTGGCTTCCTGTTTGGATGATTTTTGAGTGTGTCCTTATCTTCACTCACTGCGCAAGGTTCAACTCCAACCTGACAGATGTGAACAAACCAGTGAATGAAACCAGTGATGTAAGAACTTTTAATGTTTCAGAAATCCAGAGAAACACACAAACCTCTGAAACATCCAGAGGGTACACAACTCCAGCAAGTGTGTGGAGGAACTCTGGTGAGACCCACAGTAGGTCTCTGGGCCGCAGATTATGGAGAAGACAGAGGAACTGCATCACACTTGCTGGGACCTGGGAAATCTCCCATGATGCATCAGTATCTGATATGAGCTTTGCTGGGGGAGTAGGAGGCTGTCGAAACATTTAAAAAAAAAAAAAAACCTGATATTACACATTATCAAATTGTCAACTTTAAAAGATACCGTAGACGTAAAGTTAATACATTTGTACCTGAGTGATCACAACTTTGACTAATTCCAGCAGAATTGTTGCAGCCTCAACACAGAGCTGTTGAGCAGGAGAGTCTGTTTGGCTGTCAATCAATGACTGTAGGACGTCATCCAAAGTCACCTGTAGATGACAACATGATAAGAGCACTGTGACAGGGATGATGATGGAGACTATATACATGATGAGAAATTCCCCACCTTTCCCTCTGCAGTGAAAGTGGCTTTCTTCCGTAGCAGCAAAGCAGCCACGACTTCAAACACCTGAGGCAGGTGAGTGTGTCTGATCAGCAGCCCCTGAAGGACATCAAAGCCTGGACACGTGGTGCTGAGGCACTCGTAAGACCAAGAATGGGCTCTGAGGTTGTCTGGTGAAAAGTAAGACACTCAGAATATTGTAATAGTATTAAAGTTACAATATTGAAGGATTATGATTTCATTCTTTAATCACACCCATGGTGACTGCAGTGTGTTTTTTGGATCAGCTAGTTTTGTGAGTCCTGCAACTGGTGAGATGAAAGTGTTACCACAACATAGTTGGTGTGTGTCTGTGTGCATGCAAGTTCAGGTGTGTGTGTGAGAGCGGATTATTAATGACATTGCATAGTGATTTTTTCAAGAAATGTTACCACAGACACACAGTTCAAATAAAAAGGTGTTCATCAGTGGGCCACAGCCTCATCATTATTGTGCTACCTACTATGGTGAAAGACAGTGACTTTAGACATTTATTTATGAAAATCTTTGAAACTGATACTTTTAAGATACTTAACTTCATGTCATCACAATTTGATTCCAGTAAAGGAGGCAAATAGTTAACGCCTTGTTTTCTTGTGAGAAAGTATTTAATTTAATGTACCCAAGGCAGCAAACGGTTCCTCCATGCCCTCTATGAGTGTTGCTGGGAGGACCCCCTCTCTGAAACTGCTTTGCTGGCTGGGATTCGACAGAAAGTGTGTGAGCAGGATGAGACCCAGTTTCAAGGTGGAAGAGTGAAGGTGGGGCTGAAGGAAGAGCAGGAACCAATCACTCCCCAGGGCATCGAATACAGTCTTCTGCCCACTAGTGGGGAATAATAACGTGACAGATTAATTCAGTTCATGTTTCTGCCATGACATTACAGCACATGAGATACTAGGGAAATATGTTTTCGATCCAGTTTTGGTTTTAGCTGAGTAGTAACAGATGCCACTCACTCTTTGATTAGAAGGTTGTCTGAGTTGAGGATTTCACAAACAGAGAGTAACAGCTGGTTGCGGATCCAGATGAGACTGGAGGGATCAGAGCTCTGAGCTACAGCAAAAACACTTGAAGTCAGTGCTGGAAACAACTTATGTCATCCATGTGACATGTTATGCATGCATGAGATGGTGTTGGGTGTTAAATTGTGTACCTTGCGTATCCTTTGAAAGATCGCCGTCAGATATCTCATTTCCTTCATTCATGTTACTGAGAGGAGGGAGTGTGTAGACCAGGAAGAGCCCGAGTCTGAACAAATAAAAGGACGTATTTTAAATACAAAGGTATTCTTAAAAAAATGATCAGGAGAACTGTACTTTGTTGTTGCTGATGTGTTCCCAGACTGTACCTGCTTATGTCAGGAGGGGTGAGGTGAGCTTTTAGGAGGGATGTAATGACACATGAAATGATCTTAACCTTCTGAACTGTCACAGCAGGATCACAAAGCTCAAACAGCAGCTTTGGTAGCAGCCCCATACTGTGCATGACCGCTGCATTCCTGCTGTCACCGCTGAGAATACAGAGAGAGAAACAGAGAGAGCATTATTATCAATCACAATCTGTTCCCAAGGACAGAAAATCTAAATCAGCGATCCATGCACACGTTCAGTCATGCTCTTCTCTTCAGCCTCTGTGACTGATTTTGTTGAACATTCCCTTGACTATTTCTGTTGTACATTTCCGTAATATTGATGATAGGCCGCTGCACAAGTTGACAGAGCAGCCGCTGAAGTCAGTCATAAATCTTGAACAGGGCTCTCTTTGTTGCGTAACTTGTTGGCCATGTGAGTTAATAATGAATTGGATTAAAGCTACATGTCTGGTCACACGCTGATAGCTGTGGAAGTTACCTCGAAGAGTTCAGGATTTCAGCAAAGTGGTTCAAAACTGAAAGGTCCAGATTGTCGGATGTGTTCTGCCACACCTGAAAACACAAAGAGAGTTAACAATTATCGTCCAGATGCACTTGACAGAATGCTTCACCTCACAAATGATCATTTGTGGCTCAGTTACTCACCCAGTTTTGCACTGAAATTCTGAAGAAAACTTTGTTTTTCTCCACATGCCTTCACATTAAATGAAGGATCCAAAAACTTTTCTTTATTCTTGATGAATTGAAGTTATAGAGGTCCGCGTTTAATAACAGCAAAACTATGTTAGAACATCTGTTTGCAAACAACCTGTTTAGTATAATCTAAGTCTCATTTATCCAGTCGTACACTCAGTACTTCCCAAAGACATGAGTGCAGGCACGCTACTGGTCATTGCGTGAGATTGTTTATGCGTGAGAGTTTTAAATGGTAGCATTGTAGTTAGAATGCATGTGTCTGGGAAGTACTGAGCATATGATTGGATATATTAGACAATTATACTGCATGAGATGTGCGAGAGCTTGTAAATTGATGCACCCTATGACTTCAATTAATCAAGAATTTCTGTTTGTAACTTCTTCACTTATCTTGGAGGCATAACTGAAAAACATTTTCTTCACTTATTCAATGTAAAATGGGGTGAGTAACTAATATATAATTAGTGGGGTAAGGTATTATTTTTAAAAAAAAATCCCAAATAAATACTGAGTTGACATGAAAAAAGATCCTTTCCCCACATCCACTGAACTTTTAAGCTAGAATTTGGATGCATACCTCCAGGTCACATAGCAGAGCCTGGAAAGCAGGTGTGCTGTGTAGGTAGCCCGACCCAGAGCTCATCTCCACTGACTTCGAAAGATACAGAACCAGCTGAAAGGTTCTGAAGCTGACCAGACTGTGCTTCATCTTCAGCAGGAAAGCTAGCAGCTACAAGGAGAGTAAATTATACAAGGATAGATCACAACAGCAAGGCAGCAGATTTTGATGTCTATTTAGCTGCAGTGACTGAGGAGGTCAAACAGACCTTGTATCCATTGATGCGGCTCATTTCCCGCTGCATGGCAGAGTTGGTCTCCAGTACAGAGAGAAGAACTTTAACCGCTGCGTACAGAGAGCTATCATCTGGCGCCATCGCAACTAGACTGAGGACAACTGCAGGTCCACCGACGTACAGGAAACCATCGGATGCACTTCTGGGTGTGAATGTACGCACACCTAGAGGAAAGAGGACCATAAACATACCAAATGCTCCTACAATGATTAACTTAAGCACAGATTTTCAAAAAACACTTTATTTACCAAAATGTCCAACCAGGGCTGCTCCTATGGTACGAGCTGTACCGCTCAGGTGCTGGCTGATGTTTCGAGCCAGGAACACCGGAGTGGACTGATCCCGAGATGTTATCCCCATCTGTAATTACACACAAGAAATGCTACTCTGTAATAAAACATTAAACAACAAAAGTTGAAACAGTTAAAGCGCATAAAAAGCATAAAACACATTTTTAAGAAATAACAACCATAATATGCGATAAAAAATTAATAGAAGGTGGAATTAGTTAAAAGAATGGGTCTTGAGCTGCCTCTTAAAACTATCCACAGTGGTTGCTTCTCTTATTTTTTATCGGCATGGACTTGTCTTACCTCTTTAGCAATAAGTCTGCAGTCCACCTCGTTGTAATCCTCTCTGATCTGCACCACAGTCGTTAATGTAGAAATTGCTGGGTTCATACCAAATGAGATGCGCTCCTCAGGAACCAGCCTGAGAGGGACAGACTCAGCATCTGGATCATGACCTGGACACAAACAGGGGGGTCAGACAATGCAAGGAGGTACAGTGGAACAGCTGTGCAAAGGTCAAATGTAACTGTTTCTGCAACTGCACTTAGTTGTAAATAAGCAGAGTATTATTAAAAAATGTTCTACGTCAACGCTGTCCTCGCATAATACATTGACGTAGTTGCTCTGCATTGTGTATAAGATCCCCTACACTGAAGCAAATCATCTGTTCTGCAGATAAAATCATGCATATATGCCATGAGCACCATGACAACATGATTAACTGCATGCAATGGCATGGTGGAAAGAAATACCACAAAAAAAGAAAACACTGACTTATCAAACCTACATTCCTAAGACATCTAGACCATAGGCAGCCTTATGTTATTTGACAATCACATTTAACTCAAACTACAACAAAACATATATAGACTCGGCATGTCTGCTCTTGTCCAGGACGATTTACTGTAAGTAAGCAAAGACATTCTGTAGAAATCCTGTGCAATTATTGCACAAGATCTTGCAGTTCACCTGTGTTGCACAAAGCCAGGAAGTTGCCCTGGTATGTGGTGCCTTGTGTGTATATGGCACCCACAGCCTCTGCGCTCAAAGCTTCTTCAAACAGGTAAGATGGGCCCACTCGCCATACAAGAGCAGCATGCTCCTTCCAAAGAGCCGGTGTTCCTATCAGTCCGTACACGTCGATCACAGCCGCAGGGTCCATGGAGACATATTGACCAGGAAACGGCTGTATGTACCTCATCTGACAGAGGTAACAGAGGTTATGATGCACGAATACATAAATTAGATCTACAATCAGTTCAATCATTACTTAGTTTCTTTTCTCTTGTCATACCTTTCCTGTCCCCACTGCTTTGCCGTTTAAGTATGCTGAAGTCAGACAGCTCTTCTTCACATCTTTGGCCATAACCACAGCCAGGTGGTGCCACTGACTTGGGACCAGCATGCTGGAGCAGCGAAACCTCAGTGACGTAGGTAAAGAAGTTGGAGAGCAAATTTCTGGCTCCATCATATCTGTAAAGGAAACAGGAGAAAGCCATTCAGTCAGTCTGTGTAGTATAACACATGATGTGCAGTCCCACTTTAAACACAGTTGATAAGAAATAGCTCACAGATTGCAAAGCTAGAAAGAAAACTAGAAAGCTAAAGAAAATGTATCTACTTTCTTCAATCAGTTCTGTCAATCAATAAATGCTGTGCAAAGTTCACAAAGGGCAAATATTGACCAAACTTTAATCTCTCTTACCCAGGTATGTAAATGCTTCCTCCTCTGTGGAGATGACCAGACAGCCGTCATAAGCTGAGAAGGAGATAGACAGACAGATGTACTGTTGTTCAGTCCGGGACATGTGGCGAACCACTGACAGTAGACGGATTGGGTGGGAATCACAGGCTGAACTGAAGCGGTTGATCTGGAACCAGCAGGAAAATGAGAGACCAGCTGCGGGAGGAAAACCCCGGCAGTCTGAAATCACAGGAGAGAGATTAATAGACATTTTATTTCAGATTTATTCACAAATATATAGGAGTATTTGACATTTAGATTCATCGTTTACCTCCTCCAATTCCACCCGTTGAGACTGCATCAGCAGTCACTCCTTTAACTGTGGCCAGAGACGGCAGGAAGAGGCAGCTGAAAGCATAACGTCACATTGTGAGAAATTATGAATGAGGCTCTAATATGCTAATTAACAAGCCAAACCTCACTGAGGTCCTTTTTGCAGCACATACATTTTTAGAGTTGCAACAATTAATCGATTATTTGTCAACTAGTTAACTGACAACTGATTTGATAATCAATTAATCAGCTTGAATAATTTTTATAAGAAAAAAGTCAAAATTCTCTGACTCTCTGACAGTCGTGTTTTGGACAAAACAAGACATCTGGGGACATCATCTTGGCCTTTTAGAAAACACTGATTGACATTTTTCACCATTTTATGACATTTTTATTGACCAAACAACAAAGCTATTAATCAAGAAAATAACTGACGGATTTACTGCTGATGAATTTGCATTACATTTGCATATTTTATAAAAAGTATAACATCAAGCTCCATCTTGCCAATTTGATTCTGCAGACTACACAAAAACCCAGTAAATAAGGGCTCACCCGTATCCACTTTCACTCATGTCAAACTCTACAAAGGCAGGTGAAGAGGAGACTTTGTGTGGCCTGAAGGTGCGCGGTGACGTCATGGACACCAGACTGATGATCTGGTGGACAGGGATTGTCGAACCAACCGGGGATTCACTGCAAGTTGAAGACTGCAACAAACTGAAGCCCCGCTTTAGTGTCTTAACTGAAGATCCAGACGAGTCATCTGTATCTGTACTGTGACCTGGTTCAGACAACACAAGGAAAACTGAATGTGACCTACTTCATGTCTGAAAAACAAAAGAAATCTCAAAAGGACTGAATCTAACATGCATAAGTAAAGAGCAGGCATAAAACACCAAAAAGAAAGTTATTATTACAACACAAGTCTGTACCATTTGAAACAACCGGAGTTTTGATTGGTGGGTGACATTCTGGTTGTGATTTTCTGGCTGTTTTGTCTGCGATGCACATGAGCGGGTCCCCTAAACACAGGAACTTTCTGAGGAGGAAAACATAAACACGCGTTAGACACATATCAACATTTAAAAAGTAGAAAAATCTAAAAATCAATGAATACATGTGTCTGAACCTCAAAGACCGAGTTTTACCTAAAGTCTGAATGTGTGATGGCCTGTGAGGAGAGCTTCTCCAAGATACGAGTAACTGGTAGATGTAACGGGTGGTTTGGAGCCAGCAACATGCTCTGACAGTGCGCCAGCAGGGTGGAGACCAGCCCCCCCTCGCACACTATCTGGCGGTTTCTCTCAGATTTAACCATGGCCTGGATGTGATGCGCCAGTGAGAACTGGACCTCCATAGAGAGCTGGGAAAAAGGGAAAGAAACATGTCTCATACTGGGGCCCTATCGTGTATTTAAAGGTATACATTGCAGGATTGTCGTTTACTGTTTCTAAACACACATTTTTTCAGAGCTGTGTTTTTTGGACACCTGCTGCTTAAAATCTAGCACCTGGTCACTACCTTTTTATAAAGCCCCGACCTCACCTGAGCACTGTGAGTGTACACACTCATAAACACCCCGAACACAGAAAATAAAAAGAAAATAAAATGCAGACAAAGTCTCTGCTAATAAATACATTGACACACACTTCTAGTGGGCCATGAGTGATGACTGAGAGGGATTTTTCTGTGAGTCTACACATTGATTCTTTTAGGAAAATCCTGCATAGTATACTTGTGCGTGTATACAAACATGCAACATTATGGACTGAAGGATACCTGTGGGTCCTCAGGAGTAAACACTGATGAAAGGAGAGTCATAATAACCCGGATTGCTCCTGGATGGAGAATAATATGATCGCAGGTGAACCTACTGTAAGTCAAGCAAAAAACAAAGAAAACATGTTAATACTCAAGAGCTCACTTACAGTCCCCCAATCAGTCACTGCAACTTAGATATGAATGCAGAAACTCCACCCACAGTTTGTCTCTTTTCACTAGAGGCAGCCTTTACAATCTCTGTCACCCTATTAGAAATATGCTTAAAATGTCTCCAAATATATTGATAAAAATATACAGAAATCAATATCAAATGTAATCATAATCATAATAAATTGGAAGTACTGTTACTATCAATTGTAGTATTTTGTTTTTGGTTAATATGGGCCGATAAGCAAGTGCTAATCAATCAGGTATTTCTAATTTTAGCTATCATAGCTATGTTAGCTAAGGCCAGTTATTTTAGAAATAATAAAATTGGGATGTGACAGGCAACAGACCGACCACTGACTACGACTTTGTGTTTATATAGATATTATGCATATTTTTTACATTTTCATGTTTTGTTTTGTTGTTAAGATTTGGGCCCATACCAGGTGAGTTAGAGGTCAGCTTGTTCTTATTTATTAATTTAATGTCCTCAGTCTTGGTTTTGGGTACTGTTCTGTGGTTTATAGTATTTGTCCTGTCTTGGTTTTGTATTTGTTCTATCTTACTTGACACTTGTATCTTTGCTTTATCACTATTGTATTGACCAAATGTTATTGTGTTGTCTATCTGTTCTGATGGGAAAATATCAATACAGAGATTGTGGGAAAAAAAATATAAAATGCAGCAGATCTTATAGGAATATTGCTTCCGCCATCTCCAAATGGTTTGAAATATCCACCTGTACTGAGTCTCTGAGCAGACTGTGGAAATACTGGGTGCCTTGTTTCTGGATCTTCCCTGTGTGTCCTCCAGAGACTGCGGGCCTGATCCTAAGTGGACTGGGGGGGACCCTGAATACATCCCTCCATGCCCTGCTGGTCCATTTAGTTTGTCTTTATCTCCGTCACACCCTTCCTCTGGCTCTAGTCCCATGTTCAACTCCTGAGGAGAGTAGGTCCCTGTGGCAAACTGGTCGAGGTAGGAGAGCAGCCTTATGCATGTCTGAAGAGTGACAGGCAGTTTGGGTTGCAGTTTGGTGGAGGGAGAGGAGGGAGCTTCAGGAGCCTCTGCTAGCTCTACAAACTGGTGGAAGCTCTTTCCAGAAGACTGATCCTCCTCTGCAGTCTTGAGAAAAGAGCCGTCCTCTCCATCAAACTGCTCTGTCTCTGGGCCGTCTGTGTGGAAACAGCCCAGCTGGAGTAGGGCCTCTGCCAGCCTTTCATAAAAGCCACCAGTCTCAAAATGGTGTGCGTTTACTGTGTGAAGATGCACCGCCAAGGCAAGAATGTGAAGAGTGAGAAGGAGGAGGTCCAATAGCGGTTTGTGCCCCAGGGACTTCCACACTTGTCCCTGAGGAGGGGCAGACAAGGCTCCCTCCATGTCAATGACCAGAGAGAGAAGTCCAGCGAAGCCTCCTGCTCTCCTGAAAGCGTCCCAGCTGTTGGGGCTTTCCAGCACCCTCAGCACCGACTAAAATAAAGACATGAGGAGTCAGATTTAGACGGTGAGCATGAGGACACCCAAGCCTACTGACAGATGACAAAGCAGATTTTTTTTGCGAGTGTTTTTTGATAGACACCAAGCTTTACTCAAAGTCCCAGCTTTTAAAAGCATCTCCCTAGTCAATTAAAACAATGTCGTGAAAAATAGATGAAATGTACAGATATATCATAAATCATTTCTGGTAACTAGTTTTTGGAGGTGAACAAAATCACATTAGCTTTATTCAATTTAGAGACCTAATCCATCAGGTAGGTAATGTGTGAGGCAGAACGCAGGGGGAAATGTGATTAACTGAAACTGGAGTAATCACAATGGCTTTTAACACTTGCCAACCCAGGTCGTACCCAATCTGATTGCCACTTGCTTTAACCATGTTAGTACAAAGAACGCATGCTCTAACACACACACACACACACACACACAAGCTTGCATGCATGCATTCACAAACAAGCACAAGCGTGCACATTGAACACACACAATATCTGCAAGTAAGTGCTCTTCTCGCTGCCATCTATAAAAACGGACACATACAGTGAGTGTGTAACTTAGTTAGGCTTAATCAGATCTCTGTCCCATTCACTGATCTGATAGAGGTGGTAATCTTCAGAGTGCCACAGCACAAGGCTGCTGGCCTTATCGAATTGGTCCAGAGTTAACAGCTAAACCTGTTTTAGCAAATCAATCTGCATTTGTCTATAATATAATCAGGGTCCCACATGCTAAGAAAATAAATTCACTAGCTTATTATGTTTTAAGTGCATTACAATTTGTTATGATTTGATGGAGAGTGGAGACTACGTGTGCAGTTCAGCTGATATCACTGCATAGCTGAGTGCTTCTGGATGTGTGTGTGTGTGTGTATGTACTGTATGTGTGCCCTGTTGTCTGTGGAAGTACCTGCAAAAGGTCCCTCTTCAAACCGAGTTCCTGCTGCGTAGAGGAGCAGAGGGCTCCTATGGCTGTACTCATAAACTCCTCAGGATTAATTTCAGCAAGCTGCTCCAAAATGCTCAGAGTGGGACCTCGATACTGATCCTCATCCAAAAAGATCTTTATGTAGGGAACCATACCAAGGTCTCGCACTGAAACTGGAACACACACATGCAACAATGAGGTATGCAACAGCAGTTTCTTGCTGCAGCTGGTGAAAGAGTGAGGAATTTAACACTAAATTTGGACATGAAAAGACGTGAATGTGTATACCTGTGTTTTTTATTGAACGCAGAGTGAGAGTTGACACGACTTGAAGCATGCAGGTAGTGAGCAGTCTCTCACTGTCTTCCACACTTGGCAGCTGCTGGGGATCTAAAGAGCACAACAACTTGCAAATTACAGAGTAAAGGCAAGATTTGCATTTGTCTGCTGATCTGTAGTTACAGGCCGAAAGAACTAAGATTCACATCAGTTTTATTCAAACAACTCATTTTGAAAGTAAAAGCACAGAATTATGACTTGGTGTGTTGCTCAATCTCGATTTTGCTGTTATGACAAGCTATCACTCTCTGTCCATCTAGGTAAGGCAAGGTTAACTTTATTCTTCCTCAGGGAAATTTGTTTTGGACTCAAAGTAGAATAGTGGTACAAGCATGATTACATCAGAGAGAAGCAAATATGTTAATTCATACTCATTTGTGGGGAAGAGACAACTCCAGCCTTCCTGAGGATTTTAGCTCTCCGACGAAGCTCGTTGAGCAGCAGCTCCAGCAGGCCCCAGTCACTCAGCACCTCAGATAGCATGCCACTGTGCACTGTCAACCTACAGAGCAGGAGAGATCGATCTTATTCAACCAACTTTTTGGATGTACAAACAATGCACCTTTTTTCCCAGTAGTTATCACCTGTGGTGTTGGTGATTCATTAAAAAAACTGAATCTTTATCTTTCATACCTGTTCTGTGCAATGTGTTTTAAAGATAAGACTAACCAAGCTCTAGCAGGACCAATTGGAAGAGGTTATATTTTTGGCCATTTTTTCTTTACAGTTCCCCTCCACTCAAAACTGGGTGTTTCTTCTGTTCATGTTCCCTAAAATGTCTGAGCTTGACTATACTGGCTCATTTCTGTGCAAAGTTTGTCACTGGAGAGGTGTTTTCACATTCCTCTATTGAAGGGGCTCATGTTGGTGCACTTCCCTAAATCTGAGTTTCATCCCTGAAATGGGTTAGGTACGTCACAAGTTCTTTATAAATTCAAAAGCCATTTACTGTCTTATACGGGAAACACATATTGACGGGTGAACAGATTTTGACACCTGAAACCTGACTCAAGAGCAGAACACGATTAGGCACTGCATTAGCATAGTGAAAGCTTTGGCAGAAAATATGTAAAATGTATTCTGGAGTTCCTCACTGTCGCAGATATAATGCATGCTTCACAAACACTGACAAGGGGTCAGCCACTGCTTACAAGCTACAAAAACTAGAAAATACAATATGCTAACTACACTTACCACATGATTATCATAAAGTTATTAATCTATCAATATGTCTGTTAGTTGCTGATTTTAGCACACAACAGACTCCTCATCTCAGTCTAGCTCTGACTGAGGCTTAAACATGTTTGGTTGAATATCTCATGTTTCCTTTAACACTTAAGCTAGCCATCTTGATGTGCCCTGCTCTTTTACAGGTCAACCAAGCGCTAGTAGGGCTGTGCAAACACTGGAGAAAGAGGTAAGCAAAAGGGAAACCTAGCCCTGAAGTGCTCGTGGGTGGGATGGAGGCAAGATCCAAAATTTCTCAATGAAGGAAAAAGACTAGATCTGACTCAAGCACCTTTTTCTGTTTTTTTCCCACTTTTTATGTGGGAAAACCATGTTCAACAAATATTAATCATAACAGAGTATTTTATATACTTCAAATGTGTCTGGGGTGGTGACTTTAAACTGTATCTTTATGAATCTGCTTGTGAACTGAGAAGAGAGCAAATTCCGACAAGCATCAGATAAATTCTGGATACATCATTTTAAGCAGGAGTTTCTTTAACAAAACATGTGTACCAACTAGCAGCTGCTCACCTGTGAAAACACTTGAGAGCCACCACTCCAAACTCTGTCCCTGCCACTCCTCCAGCCACTGTCCCAGCCCAGTTTTGCTTCAGCACACCCAGCAGTGCCCGCAGGGTCTCATGGGGGATGTAGTTCAACTTAAATATCACCTGTAAGAAAGCATTTAATCAGACCTTGAATGCATGACATATCAAAGAAAAAGTCTGCACAGGGAATCTGCTGGCAACAGTAGAAGTCCATACCATCTCCAGCAGTGAGAAGAACAGTTTTTGGACAGGTGCTGGTTTACGCCACACACAGGCAGCCAGCTGGGCCATCGACTGGACACTCCACTCCAAGAGGAAGAAATTGGCTGGGTCCCTCTCCCATATTGTCTGCAGGGTTCGAAGAAGCTGGCAGCACAGCTGAGAATCCTGGGAACGCAGCAAGGAGGCCTGCAGCAGGTGGAAGGCGGGCAGGTTTTTTACTGCTGATCCTGGAGACAAAGGTGCGTAAGAAGAGGAATCACTGAACTCGTCAAAGGAAGTTTCAGCCCTTTAGTTATATCAACAAGAATGCAGTCATGTTTATTTAATTCACTTTTTGATTTGGGAGACAATTTTTTATTTGTGTTAAAACTATGACGTACAGACTGAAAAACAATATCAGCCTGAGGTCAATTTAGCCAAAAGATGTTTAAAATGTAAAGCTCAGTTTATCAGATTTTGCTCAGGCAAGGTCAGATTGTAAATTTCATAGAAAAAGGAAAACCAATAAATTATAACAACCTTTAACACAAGAGCACATGCTGAATCCCATAAGCCAATTGAGTTACGCATACATAGATAGATTGAAAACAAACAACACAACATGCATGAAGGCAACAGAGAAGTAGCATAATTCGCCTTGATAAAGTTTGTTTGCTACATTGTCAAAATATTTCAAGGAGGTCTTAGATTTGGAAGCCAAAACACACTGGTGTTTGTTTTGAATAAATATATACCTGGTTAGTAATAGGATTCATTTTCACACTTAATCAAAATTGCATCAGAACCAAATAAGATCAGCAGAAAACAGTCCCTGGTCCCTCTGCTGGAAAGAGATCTACTCCTTGATGTGATGGATGGGTGCTGGGTGTGTGTGTCTGTGTGTATAATTGGCTGTGTGTGTGTGTGTTTATTGAGGACACTCTATTTATGAGTGTTGGATGGAGGTGTGTGTGCATCTATGATAGATGGCTGGTTGCTGTAGGCCAGTGGTGAATGGATGTGGAGCATCCTAACAGAGTTAGAGGGGAAGCATCCACTTCATCATCCCAGACATAATCACCTCAGCTTCCTGTTAACCTGAGGGGTGTTGTGCACTGCAGCGGGGCGGCAGTGGGGGAATGGGGATTCGGGGTGTGTGGGAAATCAGGGAAAGGGAGTGGAACGCTTTGAGTGGGTTATATGAGGGCAAAAGTGCAAAGAGGGGATGAACTGCGTGGTCATTTGGGGAGCCCGTTCCCCTCCCTGAACTCATCTTTGCTGAGCCATGCATGTGGAGATAATTAGATGGTTTGGAGTATGAATTTGGAGGGGATGTTTCAGAGTATCCTCATGGTGCAATCAACTGTTAGAGATAATTAGGGAGGGGTGATCAGTCAGGACTTGACCTACCTTTAGTGAGCGGTGGGTCAAACTTAAAGGCTGGAGGTTGGGGATTGGTGACACAAACAGCCACTTTCAGCTCAGTTTTTCCAAGCAAAGTGAAGGACGCAATGAGAGCCAGTAACTCTTCCACAGGCTGGAACTGATCCACCGAAACACCTTCCTCACACCTTATGATGGTATAACGATGAGAGAGAAAAAACTAAAGTTAAACGAATAACAGAGAGAAATATAGATTTCTCTGTGCTGACTCTCAGAGCAAACATATTACATTTATATGAACAATTGCTCCCTTTGAAGAGGCCGTGCATTTACACCAAAAAATTCTGCATAATTTCACAGAATGGTTATTTTCTCTTGACCGTAAAATACCATAAAGATTAAAATCAAATGCTTTTAATGCTTTTTCATTTCAAGTATGCCATCTCCAAGCACACTCTTTGATTCATTTTAAGGTCCAGTGTGTAAGATTTAGTTAGATCTGGGGGGTTTAAGGGGAATTTAGTGGCATCTAGCAGTGAGGACTGCAAAATGCAACCAGCTAAAACTTCTTACGGTTAGAATTCCTTCAGTTTTCATCATTCAGGAGATTTTCACAGAGACCATATTATCCACAGAGGTCCCATCTTCTCCAAAACAAATGGACCTTGTTATTTAAACCAGTAAAACACTGAATAAAGCAGTTTAACTTTTAAAAAATCAGTAGCAGCAAAGCTGCCAACTTCAGTGGAACTAAATGCATAAACTGAAAAGTGGAAAACACGTAAATTGCCCTATCTAAAGCCAGTGTTTGGTTTGTCTGTTCTGGGCCTCTGGAGAAACAATATTGCAATATTGCAATCTCCGAAGACAAGGACCCGCTCCCTATGTAGATATAAACAGCTCATTGTCAGGTAACAAGGACACAATGATTCTTATTTTCAGGTGAATAAACACTAAAAATACATATTTATTGTATCATATTACATTTCTGCTGCAGAGGAAAATGTAACATCTAAAAATTTTGCTTTTATAGTGTATTATTGTCATTCTTGTTTAATGTTTAAGTTCCTGCTTTTCTGTATGAAATCTGCTTTTTGCTGAAACAACCTGTTTAACAGTGATTAACAGATCCCTTTGTGTAAATCTGGAACTTCTCATCCAGGAAGACGGTCTTTGAGGTGTTGAGGAGATTAGGGCAGATTTAATCAGATTTTACTGGTAGTTAGCCTTTCCCTGGTTTCCTGAGCTCTATTTACTTTTGTCGTCACTCGCCCAGCCCACAACCCATTGTTCTGGGCTAGCCTTGATGTAATAGTATAAAAACTTGGTCTGAATGTCAACATTCAGAGAGAATGAACTTCTGTCTGTTTGCACAGGGGATAAAGCTCTTTTAAATCAGCAACAGAATTGGACCTGAAATATTTATTTTCTTCCACACTGCCAATATATTCCTCTAAATCCTACACACTGGACATTTAATTCTTCTTCTGTTCATGTCATTTTTATCTCACCGTTTCAGGATGTTCTCAAATGCCTTGTAGCCATTGTTGGTGTCAAACTCCACGAAGAGGGCCTGGTTGAGAGGATAAGTGTCTCGAATGAAGCTGAACACAGCTACGGCCACCTCAGCTAGCAGCTGTCCTGAGACATCAGCGCTGATGTGCAGCAGGTTCTGGATGCAGATACGCACACAGTTCTTTTCTAATAAAGGACAGACAGAGTTCGTGGTTAGTGAAGCGGTAACTGCTCAGAGACACACAGTACGTCAAAACAAAAGTGTCCACACACTCAAAGTTTCATGTATCCCCACAAACAAGTGATTCTTCTATTACACTTCTCTTAAGACTGTTTTTCAGTGTATGTTACATTAAAATCCTTCACTTTCAGCCTTTCTTCATGCAGGTTTGATAAACTGATATAGATTGAGGATTATATTAGCAAAGATCTAAACTAGAACACTGCCTCACTTTTTGATGCCACCAATTAGCTGTTGCAGTTGCAGTTTATATCCATGTCTGTCCAGACTTATAGGGAGACTTTGAAGGAATTTAATATATTGGTATAAAGTGTATTTTTTGGTGAAATGGTAATAATCACTATATTGACATGTGTAATTCATGTGAATACTTCCCAGAAAGAAACTGTCTTCAGACTATTTTTTTTTCAGAGGAGGACAGAGAACTGAATAAGAGCTTCAAAAACCTGAAGCTCAATATCAGCAAAACTGATAAGCTCGTAGTGGGCTACCACAGGAACAGGACACAAAGTTTTAAGTTTGCTGCAAAAAAGCTACAAATTCTAAAATGTGGATGCTTCACAACCATCTTCTACCCAAAAGCACAAAAAGGTCTATACAATAAACAGAGTTTCATGGTGGACACCAAAGACTTATGTCATCAATTCAACATCTGACCAAATATCTTCCCTTCTGTTCCCGATTTAAGGTGTTAAATAATGCCCAGAAAAGTGTTTTTGGAGAACATTATGATGTAACAGTGAAGTTGGCATTTGACCCATTGTATGTAACGTGTCTTTTAGATATAACCAGCTAAAGTTGAAGAAATTCCCTCAAGGCATCTGTGAGATTTTGCATTTACAAGAATGGGACACAGAGGCATAAAAAATCATGCTGGAAATACTGATATCTTCATGGTGTCCAGAACGAATCAAAGCAAACTTGTGTGCACTGGAACATTTAAGTGAATTATCTCTGCTGATGGAGGCATCATGTGAACATATTTACAGCACGTCTCTCTGCTGGGATGTGTTGTCATGTTTTTCTGCATGGTAAACCAATTACTCAAATAAGAACGCACAAAAACTTCATGATAAAATCTGATTATTCACTTTCTGTGCAGCTTGTTGTCTGGTCTATTTAATACTTTGTGTGTTCATTGAAACGGAGGGAATATAGTCTGTTATAGCTAGGAAACAGAACAATTAGATTACGTGAGATAAAGAGGAAATGATACTTTACCCAGTGTTTTGGGGTTACCTCACCTTGCAAGCATGGGACAGTGTTGCTTGTTGCTACAGCAGAGACCGTCTTTAGGACGCGAGATGCCTGATGTCTCCATGTGGCACTGGTCTGATCCCATAGTGACGTGAGGCCAATGATGAGACACTGCAGTTCTTGAGTTTCCACCAGTCTCTCCACATTGACTGGCTGTCTGCAGAGCTGAAGGAGAACCTGGAAAAGAGCATAGGAAAAGAGTTTAGAAGGAGACCAAAATACAATGAAAAAGAGAAGAAGCAGCACAAAGGACAGACAAATAGAGCCTGCAGGATGACGAGGAGAAAATGTGTAAACAGAATTAGAAAAAGAGGCTGTTGCATGAACTGACCTGCGTTAATGGCTCTTGAAAGGTTTCTTCTATTGCCAAGGTCTCCTTTTTAGCTGGAAGGCACACTAGCAGGTACATACATTTCACCAAAGCAGCAGGGAGCCCTGGGTTTATACAGGACAGTATATCCTACAGAAACACACACACATTGAGGTTCCCATTAATAACACAAGGAATTTTTTAACAATTTTTTTATAATTAATTTTGCCCTTAATGATTCAATTTTAAAGAGAGAGAAATTCCACGGATATAATTGAGGTATTTTTTTATTTTCAAAATGTGTTCATAATTATAATTTTAAGAACTCATGTTGTCAAAATTTTGGAATTTTGGGGAGTTTGATGCATTGTGAAGATTTTTGCAATATCAATATGGTGAATATAATGTTATATTTTCCAATGTCCAGTGGCAGTCAAGGACTTCACTAGGTTAATTTCCTTTGAATGAGGGATTCCCATCAAATGTATAAAGGTTGTCAATGTGACAGCATTGATCAACCAATTTTAGAAACCTTATTTATAAAATAAACTTCACTTTATAACTTAATATTCACACACTGAGCTGTCAGCTGTCAGCAGCAGCAGAGACTTCAGCAGCAGCCATCCTTGATTGTCTTTCTCCTCACAGTTTGTCTCCTTAGTATCCTGCCTCTGGAAGAACTGCACCACCTCACCACGAGCCACCTCTGAAAGAGCAAAAAAAAATCTCTGAAGGTCAAGAACAAGTCAAAGCAACATTGTTTACATATAACAGCTGCTACTATTCACCATCTACTGACACAGAAATGAGTAAAATCTAAATCCACATTTCAGTCAAGTCTGCAGTCATCTAACAGAAAGCATGCATTTCTAAAAATAAATTGGGTGGGTACGTCTGTGAAAGTTTCATTTCTATTCTGCATTATGTTCCTTTTTTTGGCAAGTGCAATTTTATGTGCCATGCAAGTGTTCCTGAAAAAATCATTTTAATTTGTGCTCCTATAAAGACTAACTGAGCCCAAAAATAAGAGAGAAAACTCACTTACTAATCTTAAACCCATACTAGAGTTGCATCAAAAATCAGAAGCATCTAGTTCCCTAAAAATATAAAGTTTTCTTCTTCTTACTTCCAGAAAAAAACAAAAACACAGACTCCACAGAGGGCAATCAAAACTCAAGAAAGGAACTATATATTGTGTGTTTCCACATTTTTTGAACAGATGGCGTGTGCTTTGTTATTCCATTTCCAAAAACATGACATGGGTGACATTTTAAAGAAGTAGTGGGAAAGAGCAACGGCACAATGAAAATGCAGAACTGGGTAAAGGATGTCGAAAGTCCCTCTACCTGGAGAAAAAACTGTCTTGTTTTTGCAATGATACGAGCAGTTAGTCAGTACCTGCAGGCTTTTCTGTCAGTTTTTTGTGGATATTATGGATGACAGTATCAGCTGTGAGAGCTGCAAGCCCCTTCATGTCCAAACCTTCAAGTCTGCCTCCATCCTCACAGACCTGGGATCAGAAAGGAGAGTCCATCAGCAAAACCAAAACACAAAAAAAAAACTAAAGCTTGTAGTGATATAATGACAAAATTAAACATATAATGGTGTAATACAAGTGCCATTTTTGACTGAAAATGGTGTCAACATGTGTCAATAATATTAACTTTAAAAAGGTTTCAAATCTTTTCTTTTTTGTACAAAATGATGTGCTTATTTGTTGCCATGAACTATATGCACTATTGTACTACATACTTGCTCTACAACACATGTTGGATTATGAGATGCAGTGAAACAAAGTAACCATATTTTAGTTGAATATTTACTGCTTTGGGTAATGCACTCCACTTTAAATAATAGAAGCCAGTGCATATCGTATGCTCTTTCCAGTTCCATGAGAGGATATTGCATTTCACTGAGTTTGCTGTTCTTAAGTGAGGCCCTACGTTCTGCTCAAATCTCTGGTCATGAGGCTTATACATATACACACACACACACACACACACACACACACACACAGAACCACACACAAACCAAAGAATGATTACGTCTGCAGCTGTGAGCCCGATCAATGGTGTTATACACAGATCAGTGAAGGAATTTGTGTGCACGAGACAAAAAAGTGGTTTCTTCATAGCTGTAATGCAGTTCAGGCACGGAGAGTATTTTCTACCGATAAATCAAGGGGGGAACTGAAGGGGCTTTTGTATTCCATGTGACAGTTCAGTAAACTGTATAGTTTTACTGTGAAGCCACATACACGTTTGTTCAAGGGCCAATGATGCAGCTGAGGGCCAAACATCTGACTGTCTCTCATGGTGATTCACTCAGTTGGTCAAGAGCAGTTTAGAAACCACAGCAACCTATGTTATCCATTTAAAGGTTGAGTATTAATTTAAACTGTGGCTTCACTTTAAATTATCCTGCCATTATCCTTTAAAAAAGTATTTTCCTGCTGATGGGATGGCCTTTCTGCAAATCTATGCTGTCTATGCAGTAGAAAGACTAAAAAACTTGAAATTAGTGCTACATGACTGGAGAAAAAAGAGAAAAGGGGTTGCAGCATTTGCGTTGAGTCTTTGTTAGAAAGCCTACAACTACCAGAATGCACTGCGTCGTAACGGATCAATAAATGCTTCTGCTGGTCGTGACCAGTTGGTTTCAAAAACAATATAGCAGCAGACTGGTAACACTTTCTTCTTATCATCAGTAAGCTAAATATGTTTCTGAAAACATTTTAGGCAAGAAATAGGAAGTGCAGTAACAGAAGCTTGGTTTATATCTCGTATTTTTAACATTTAATCTCGTGTTTTTAGCCTCTATTTTTCACAATATAGGAAGTAGGACAGCACCTGCTTTCTGTTCATGAACACTCATATTACAGTTAAACAATGCTCTAAAATTTGTTTCTTAAGACATTTTAGGCAAGAGATAGGCAAAACAGTAACTAAATTTTGGTTTTTGCTTGATCAGCATTGCATAGTTTTACTACTTGATTGAAGATTGTTATGAGTTTGATAGAGACTGTGAGAGAGGAGAGTGAGGGGTGCTGCATTTCTACACTCTTTGTGTGCAAGTACAACCCAAGGTTAGAGCACCAGCCCTAGAGCCATTGAAAACACGATGCCTCATCAGATTTTCGCTAGCAAATGAGCAGGGATATATAACTCTGGAAATGATGAATGGACGAACAACAAAAGATAAATACTATAGGCATATATTCTTGTCCCAGTAGAACATACCTGTATGAAGAGAGGCAGGACTTTGACTAGATGCTCCTCTCTCTGCTCTGAAGGAACATGATCAGTTCTGTGTTCAGGGCTCGAGTATGTATGAACTCCCAGCTCCTGTAGTTGTTCTCTGAGCACATGTGGGAGTTGGGGGTTCCTACAGGAGCCCTCCACTTTCTCCACCTTCAACTTCACAGAGACAGATAACTCCCCTGAAGCACTCAGCTCTCCGGTTTCCTTATTGATCCTTTCCCCTTTAGCAAGCTGGTCCTGGAGGGCAAAAAACGAGAGCCAACAGTGAGACATCCTCACACTGTTCCACCTATTTTTAGACACGCTAAGTTTATATCCAAAATATTGTTTAATCACATTTCCTTAGATTGCCTCACTTCCTCAATTAAATTTGTCCCAAACAAACTGTCATGACTCCTCCTCTCGCCCACAAAGCACACTGTCTGCATTGAGAAATCATCAGATAAAAGAGCAGACCACAGGCAGTCATGTGCCATTTTATTAACTGGTTATAAAACCTCTGTGAGGGATCCGAATGGTGTAATTCATGCCCAATTTTCAGCAATTGGAAGCACATAATTAAAGCTTCAAATTTATTCATTCATTCATTGTAGCCACTTAACCTGGTACAGGGTTGCGGGGGGGTACTGAAGCCTGTCCTAGCTGACATTGGGCAAGAGGCAGAGTACAATCACAGGGCTGACACATAGAAACAGACAACAATTCACACTCAGATTCACACCTACGGGCAATTTAGAGTCACAAATTAACCTAACCTACATGTGGACTGTGGGAGAACATGAAAACTCCACACAGAAGGGCAACAGCTGGCCTACAGCAAATATTGGGTCAACAGTAATTGTGCAGCACTTGGAAAGTACATAACCAGTCCTGTTACTTACAAGTAAAATTTATTTCACAATCTAAGGTGCAAATAGGTAAAAGAGGGCAAATAAAGACATTTTGTTCTTACATTCCAGTGTGTACTTGGTAACAGACTTGCACTTGTACAGTGCTTTTCTAGTTATTCTACCACACAAAGTGCTCTCACACTAGGGGTCAACCGATATTGGTTTTCCAGGGCCGATACCAATTATAAGTACTTAATGAGACCGATAACTGATATTTGGAACAAATACACAATCTTTCTGTCAGTATTTAGAATTTGGAATATAACAAACTCCAACACAGAACTTTTCTTAATTCCTTTAGCAGTTTAATCAAAAAATCAATATAGATCAAGTTCCCATCAAATTTTTTTATGAAGTTGTAACCCTGGTGATTTGCAGACACTATAATTTACAGGAGTTCCTTGAATGTCTCATAGTATATCCCAGGTTTTAGTGATGTTACAGTTAAAGGATGTTCCCTGAACGCCTCACAGGAGGGACTGCAAGGCTCTTGCGCGCAGACAAGTTTGTCTTTAGTTTTCCCTTGAGCTAATGAATCAGATGCAACACGGACAGGTTAGCGTGGCTGAAAATTGCAATTTTGCAGAAGTATAAAAAAAGTGGAGGTGGCTTGTCGTCAGAGAGAAAGAGATAGAGAGCTGCAAACCACAGTGCAGTCGTGGACACAGAACTTCAGAAGGAACTCCGATGGGCGTTTCCCTCCTAATAATCCTTACTGTTGTTTTTTTTTTAGGCACAATTCGATCTATGATCAGCGACATCATGGGGCTGTATGATCTACCATCTAGACTGTCATCGCTGCTTGTGGACACCTCGTTTTGTCGTGAAAGGTGGTAGGACCTTGATTAAAGGAGACCAAATCAAGAAGCGAAGCAATCATTCATCCAGAATAAGTCAACCACTATATCATCCACACAAATGAGGTTGGACACCTTCTTTGGTCAGATGCCACGGCCCAAAGGTGAGTTAAGATTATGAAATCTGGCGCACCAAAGTTGACCTTCTTTTTGGTGATACTTCCTTGAATGATGTTCACAACGTGAGAAAAATCCTTGAAAGCTTAGAGTCCAGCTGCTGATGTAGTGAAACTCCTCGGAATCTCCTCACCACCAAACACTTAAATCACTCAGCTTGAGTCTGCTTTTGACATTGTAGAGGAATTATTTGCAGCATTTCTCAGCTCCAACCAAAACAATGGCGAGAAACCCTCAGCATACTTGAACAGGCTACACAGTCTCCTCACATGGGCCGTTTCTAGAGGGGGAGCTTCAGCCGAAAATTCCAACGACCAGCTACTCAGACTGTTCTGTAGGGGCTGATAGGATCAAAGCATCATCATATGCCTGCAGTTGGAGCTCAAGAAAAGCAACCCACCATAATTTCCTGATCTACTCCACATTTTGAGGTCTGAGAAAGATTGGCATTCAGTGAAACTAGACAGGATGAAAAAACATCAAGGCACTATGAAAGCTACTGCACATGCCCATTGCTTTTTTGAAATACCCTCCCATGATTGTGAGCCTGTCCCATCACCCAGTGCAAAGCAAGACACTGCATCAAAGCTTGAAAAGATGGCAAATGAGTTGACTAAACAAGTGGAAAAGTTGAGCCAAAAGTCACAGAACATGATTAATGAAAGTAAGCCTTTCCAAATGCCAAAGACAAAACCAGATGAAATCTCTAAGCTTGAAAATAAGATAGCTGAAAAACAAGGCAAAAAGCTAGCCCAGACTCAAAAAGAGAGTGAGATGTTTTTGGTGGAAACACGTTACTATCCATGACAAACTCTGACTGGTGCAAGGCTCAGAGAGATATATCTCAGACATCATTATCCTGTTGGAAGGGGCTGCAAAGCCCAGTTACAGAGACAAACCTTGTGCTTCCAGATGTCAGATTCCTTCTCAAGGAATGGAAAGATCTCTAGCTCAGGAATGGTGTACTGTACAGGATGTGGGCTGACTAAGAAAATGCTGTATACCAGTTAGTCTTACCTGAGCAGTACAGAGAAGGGGCACTGAATGGTGTCCACGATGACGTTGACCACCTTGGTTTCAAGCATGCATTACACCTTGACAATGCTCGATTCTACTGGCCAAAAAAGGCCAGTGCCATTAAGGAAAAGTGCAGAAAATGCAAGCGCTGTTTCAGGAGAAAAGCTGTTCTTCAAAAAGCTGGCCCTTTGGAGAACATTTCCACTACTTACCTACTTGAACTTGTTTGTATGGTTAATCTATCCCTTCAGCCAGACAACAGAGATACAAGGAACATACAAGTTTTCACTGACTACTTTACAAAATTTGCTGTGGCGGTCCAAACCAAGGACCAAAAAGCAAGAAAAGTTGCGAAAGCCCTGTGGAAAGACTTCATTTTCCAATATGGGTTCCCAAGTCACCTGCTTAGTGACCAGGGCAGAGACGTTGAGCCAATGACCATCAGAGAACTCTGTGCACTGATAGGAGCTGAAAAAGTACGTACCACTCAGTACCATCCCCGGGGAAACACGGTTGTACAATTTCAGCGGACACTCGTGGATAATCTGGGCCCCCAGGAGCAAAAGAGACAAATACCACTGGAGAGACTTTTTCAAACCCCTGGTTCACACATATAATTGCACGAGAAATGACACTACAGGCTATTCACCTTACGAACTAATGTTTGAGTGCATCCCAGACTTACAATCGACCTACTCCTGGGGATCCACCCTGATATGGGAAACCGCAAGACGCACACAGAGAGTGTCAAAAGCTTTGTCAACGCCTGCAAGAGAGCTAATCACTAGCTGCCAAAAGTTCCAGAAGATGGGCGAGAAGAACAAAGCTAGGCTTGACAAGAAAGTCTGGGCAGCAGAGCTCTTTGAAGGAGATCGGGTCTTGGTGAGAAACATGAACATCAGAGGGAAACACAAATTCGCAGACAAATGGAAAAAGAGAATCCATGTTGTTATCAAACGAACTGGAGATAGCTTTGTTTATGTTGTTAAACCTGAAGCTGGAGAGGGACTGCATTGCATGTTGCACAGAGATCTCCTTCTTCTATGAGGGTTCCTACCTACAAAAAAACCAAGGAGCACAGGTCCCACGCTGACACACCAAGAAAAATGAAGCAGAGGGACAAAACAACAAAAGACATACAAGAAACTGCAAATTTGGAGGAGGATGAGTTGTGCAGTGATGAGGATGAACTGTACCACAGCACACAAGTGCCAGAGATCATCACCAGAGGTCCTTTTTTACAGATGGAAGGGGACTCCACTGAACCTCAACCAGCCCCAGGGATGTTGAACCCTGTCATCCCTACTGTCAGACCATGAGGATCAACCTCAGAGAAACCCAGCCATAAGCTCCAATCAGAGGTTCCTGCGATCAGCTTAGAGAGTGGTGCAGCTGCACATTTTACCTCACACTGCAAAGCCCCAGAGAGATCATGGTTGACATCTCAGAATCAGACACAACAAACAAACACACCAACTAAAAGAGGAAGCACAGATTATGTCACAACAGGCCTGTAGTTGCTGATATTAAGAGTGCACCTGAGAATCTAGAGCCTGAGCCCATTGTTGAGACGTTGAGACGTTCTGTTAGGGACAGACGCCAGCCTCGCAAACTCACCTACGATGAGTTAAGAGAGCCCGTGATTTTGGCTGTGAGCTCATTCTTCCAGACTTTAGGGACAGGATTTTTCCAAGCTGTACTTGATAAGCCCGATATGCATGCAGAGACTAATGCAGAGGAAGAGAGTGTAACCCTGGTTATTTTCAGACACTATCATTTACAGGTGTTCCTTGAATGACGCATAGTATATGCCAGGTTTTGGTGATGTTAAAGTTTCCGAATGTTCCCTAAAAGCCAGGAGAGACGTCAAGGTTGCTGCGTGCTTACAAGTTTTTCTTTTGTTTTCCCTTGAGCTAATGAATCAGACGCAATACGGACAGGTGAGTGTGGCCAAAAGTTGCAATTTTGCAGAAGTATAAAGTAAGTGGAGCTGGCATGTTGTCAGAGAGTAAGAGATAGAGAGCTGCACTACAGCTGTGGACAGAGAACTTTGAGAGGAGCTCTGACGGGGCATTTCCCTCATGGGGCTGTTGGACCTACCATCCAGACTGTCATTGCTGCTCACGCCTCAACCTGTCATGAAAGGTGGTAGGACCTTGATTAAAGGGGACCCAATCAAGAAGGACTTCAACTTTTGTTTTTTTGCATTTTTTTCCCACAGAGATCTCAAGTATTTTTTTGTTCTTGGGCCCAAGACAGACAAAAAAACTGATTATAACTGATCCATAAGGAAACTCAGAGGTGGAATAAAATATTAAAGGAACAATCAAGAAAAGGACCTCAAAATAAGGCTGATAACCTTAAGTGAACTTAAGTGTGTGTTCAAAAGAACTACAAATAAGGGAATAGAGGATATATTTAATTTGTGAAAAACAAAAGTCAACTATTTATTTTCAATTTACTATTTGGGTTACACTTATTTGTACTTTATTTTATTTTCTGTTAACTAAATTTAAGATTTGTCTTGAACAAACATGTATTTGTTTTTATTTGAAAAGGAGTTAAATTGGACAAACTTGACCCTATAACTAAATACATTTTGTTCTTCTGGTCCTAAGTCAGTAGTTGTGTGTGTGATTTTGTTTGGGCTGGAGATCATCCTTCTCTCTCGTAGAGAGAGATCTTGTAGATCTTGGGTCTATAATATTTATTAAAACCCCAGATTTAGAAAATACAGATACCAAACCCAGGATCAGCAGCTTGGATTCGCACAAGTAAAACTTCCTCCCATGCTGACACTTTTTTGCACTTTTTAATTAATTCATTTAATGGTGATCATTCAGATAAAACGCAGATACGCACAATTAGCAAAATGCCAAATATTGGACCCAATAATCAGCCAGGCCAATAATCTGTTAATCCCTATATCACACCACTTGTGAGACTGTCAGATACATTCATACTGTGGTGACTGAGAATACTGTACTGCTGCACAGTCATACACTGATGGCATCATTTGGGTTTCAGTATCTTGCCTAAGTATATTTGGACATGCAGACTGGAGGCAGGGGATTGAGCCTCTGACCTTCCATTTGGAGGATGACCCACTCTACCTCCTGACACACTACCTCCACAGCCACCCATTCGTTGTTGCTGCTAACGTTTGCAATCACGTTAAATAAAATACCTAAAGTTTGAATTCCTTCACACAGGAAGCTAATAATGAGCGCTACAGACATGTGTATGACTGAGGCTTTGACTAGAGCATTGTTTTCTCACTACAGTGATATTATTTTGGGCACTTTTTGTTAAGAGTCATACACTCGTGGTGAAAAATGAGCTGGTAGAATCAGTTGATGGTGAGCAAAGAGAAAAGCAGCTCACATTCCACAGAAATTCATTAATTCTTTGATGTTTTCTCATGTGAGCGCTTTCTGTGTGCAGAGTGTGTGAGAGATAGATGGCAAAAGGGTGCAAAAGCAACCAAAGTCATTCCTAACTTGTGAAATGGAAAAGCAACATATATTTCTATTGACAGTAACTTACAATAATGTTACAGCGAAATACTCGATCATGCGTACAGTAAAACGTCTACCGCCTTCAATGTGCATTTCAATAGGATAACTATTCATGCCACACACAGTTAAGTCCTCTTACCTGCACTTGTGTGAGAGCCATCTGGGATTTTCCAGCTCTAAGAGGAAGCTGTCATCTGTGTTGTGTTATTCCAACTGTGAATAAATGCTCTGTCTCCATTCCACATGTCAGGAGGAGTGACAAGCAGAGACCTGCTAAAATATGACTAGCGCCAACTGTGCTGACCCTCTCTGTAAAACTACCCACCCCTCACTAATCTGCAGCAAGCAGACTGAACTTTGAACGAGCAGAAAAAATCAGCTGGCCCAGGTCATGTGCCTTCTTACTTCCTCAAACAAGCAGAAGTGAGAAACTGTTGTTAGGCTGGTTGGATGAGGCCCTCCCACCACGGCTCAAAGAAGAGTCCCTTTGCTTTTTATAGACATGTCATGCAGAACTGGAATGGTATGAATCACAGTGACACGATCCCATGATTAACCGAAGAGGCAGCAAACACAGCATGTAACAACAGGTTTATGTGGGGAGAGAGAGGCCTAAACTTGTTAAGGAAATAGTTAAAAACAAACTGTTTGTGCTTGCAGGCATATAAAAACAAGAAAGACAGGCCGAGATCACTGTGATTAAAAGGCAAACACACCTTTAACAGAATAAGAAAGCATCAAAAGACATTTTTGGTTTGCCTTAAATCTTGTAATAAAAAAGCAATCTGGTTAGGTGGATAATTTGGTTTTTGGGGCTTTGCTTATTTACATTTGGTTCAGTTATTGGGCCTTCAGTGATAAAGAGGGGGTGAGTGTGGTTTGAATGCTTGCAGAGTGTAAGGGATTATACTTTATTTCTCAGAGTAGTGGGGTGGCTGGGGTGCAACTTTTTTTTTGACAATATAATGACGCTCCCTGGAGCTACATCGAACCATTTTAACTTAATTTGTACCCAAATGAAGGACTGATTTTTAGACAAATAATAATTTATTAAAACATTGCATGTAAATAAATGTTAAAAAGGTTACATGTGGTCCTGTGCAGATTTTAGGTGGGAATATGGTTACATATGGTATGGTAGAGTGAGTCAAATTAATCTACATTTTGCCGACAGATATGTACAAGTATAAAGTACCCCATATTTTATAGTTTATGACAGTAATAAATTACATGATTTCTTAGATTTTTAAGGAAAATGTGGCTTTCAAATCCACTTGTGAGTTTTGGGGTTCTGAGGATATTTAAAATAAATACAAAACATTTTAAGTTAGACTGCCCTCCCCAAAGCAAAATCAAAAAGAATAATTCCCTACCCAGTGCTTAAAAGTTATCTGAGGTGCCTCCCCCATTTGAAACACCCCCTCCCCTCACACAAATAAGGGACAGTCCCCTCATATTGTGATTTTGGACTTTTTGGAACAAATTGAAATTGAATTAAAATGACTATTTCTACAGCCCTTTGTAGCATGCTTTGTGATTTGTGATGAACTTCAATGAACTTTGACTTGACTCAGTTCTTTATAAACACAAATTGCAAATTGATTAGGAAACTACTGTTTGTATCACAGAATACAACCACTGGTTTGTATTAGTGACGTTAAAAAACCAAAGCAGCGTTAACATAGTTTAGATAAACAGCGCCATCTTGTGGGTTTTAGTGATATAAAAAATATGACAACTGCCAGATATTTCAAGATGCACAACTGCTCCATAAATAAATAACTTTAAAACATTAAAGACGACTTTTATGAAACACTTTAGAAGGAGCAATGCAGGTGTAACCATTGACATTATCGATGCAGCCATGCTAGTCGTTATCAGTGTTTTTTCTGTGTGGCTTACTTGGGCACTTAACCCTTTGAAACCCGGATTGACATCATTGTCTTGTGTTGTGAGGCCTTTCTTAAACCTTTGGACACTGTGCAAATTGGTTTGATTTCATTTGAAAAAATGGGGGAAAGACAATGAGCAACTTGGCAAGAAATGTCCTGCATATTTTATGTATATACACACACACACACACACACACACACACACACATATATATATATATATATATATATATATATGCTTTATATATATTTTTTATTTTTTAAGAAAGAAAGCTGGGAAAATTGTATTATAATTATTATGATTAAATTGCTTTTTAAGCACTATTTTCGGGCATTTCCTTGTTTCTCTTTTCTTTGGGGCTTTCATTTTCTTATTAATTCTTTATTAATGTATTTATTTGCTATTTTCAGGCATTTTTCTTGTATTTTTTTTTACTAATTTTGGGTCATTTCTTCCCAAATTGCCATTTCCTTCTTCCCATGTTCTGAAATAAGACAAGCCAAACTGCTCATGTTTCAAAGGGTTATATTGAATGCACCCACCCCGTGTGTTGAATTGCGCCTTCACCTGGAAAAAAAGGCGTCAAATAAAGGAGACGACAGACTTAAAATACAAGAAGTAAAGAAAAGTTACCAACATCTGCTGTTTCACTCGTAGATACCACCACCAGTCCCAGGAATCGCCTCACCTGAAGTCACAGCCACGCCGCCGTAACATCCATTTTCATGCCATTTGGTTACCTTTTCAGGGTGCAGGCCTGCTCAGTGTTGCGAGTCCATGTCACTGTTTGTCTTCTGCTGTTAACTAACTTTTCTAGGATGACAGCACGTGCAATACATGCAGTGAAGCTTACCCCGCGCGAGCCAAAAACTAATCCAATTTCCAGCCAGTTTCCCAAACGCGCGGAGTCTCCAAACATTGCTTCGCAGGTGTTACCGTATTTTTAAAAACCACGTATTTTGTTGACGCGGTGACATCACCGGTCATGTGACCCGCTGCAGCCAACCGGGTGTTCAGGGCGTGGTCTGCCTCAATCAGTTTAGCACAATGAAAGATCCCCGTTACTTTGCAGCGAAAGATGATCTTCCGTCTCACTTTACATCATGATGTTGTAGTGCTTCGTCCGAGGAGCTGATTTTTGTCCCCGCTGCAGTTTCTACCGGCGGGAGTGACAGCAGGCTGCCTGTCTGTGCACGCATCAACATGCATCCGATGCCCGTGTGCTCCGTCAGCGGTGGAGACATATTTGACTGTATACAGAGGGGAAATATTGAACAGTGTATACAGTTCGTGCAAAATGACCGATCAGTTCTCAAGCAAAAAGGTAAGGTGGAATAAGATGTAATAAAAAATGATCTGGTCTTTTATTTTTATCATATTTGTGAAACTACAGGCTTCATACTGTGTCCCTGTCACCGTATGCTTTTCAGCCTTTAACTGTCAGTGATGGTATTTCCTGTTTTGCTCAGTTAAAGCCAGAAAACTGCTGATGAACATTGTTTTCCAAGTGAACAAACCTGTTACATAAAGTATGTAATATACCGGTAATTAACACTTTGTCTTTTAAAATCGCTGTAAGTTAGAGTGTGCAAATGTAGCATTAAGTAAGTGCAATTTTACATTATGTTACCATCAAAGAACCACTTTTAACTTTATCGTGCTAGTGTCTCCTGATGTGATTTTGTCAGAACGCCAAGGGGAAACCTAACCCTGCTGCAGCTCCTCTGTCAGATGGTTTGGCACAGATCAATATGGACAGATCCTGTGACAACACAGCACAAAGTTACATTGTGCCAAAGGGAACCCTAACCTCGACTCCAGAGGGTTTCAGTGATCAACAGGCTGACAGCGCGTGCATTTACGTCAGACTTGTATTGTCAGTAACAGAGACTGCAGATCTGACTGTTACGTGCATGTGTTTGTCTTCATCCAGGCTGGGGCGGTTTCACCCCACTGCACTACGCTGCCCTCCATGGTAACCGTGGCCTGGTTGACCTTTTCCTCACTAATGGAGCCGACCCTAACCTGACATGTGATTCAGGACAGACAGCCTTTCATTTTGCCTGCAGGTGAATTGTATATTTAGGTCTCCAGTGTCAAACAAACATGCCTGGATTCTCTAGCAGATGTATTATGCAGTTTGATCCTGTGTAATAACAGTTTGTGCTTCTGGCTCCCATCAGGCAGGGGAACATCTATATCATCCACCAAATGATGCAGTATGGAGCTGATTTACGCCTCATAGACCTGCAGCAAAAAACATCGCTGCATCATGCAGTCACTGGGGGCAGCATGTGAGTGGAGGAAACAACACCTCTCAAATAGCTGTCACACACAAATATATAATGCATGCACTAACTGTTAGTTATCGTTCCCAGTGTTGCAGTGCACTATCTGTGGGAAACAGGAATGTTCCGGTTCTCAGACACAGACATGTACCAGGTGACACCGCTTCACCTGGCTGCATCCACAGGCAACACAGAGGTGGTCCGCTATTTGCTCCGAGACCAGGTATGACGTGTGTGACCTCACACACATGCTCCAAAGTTCACCAACAGTACAATGAAATTTTATGCAACAAAGTACTGCAGCTTCACACAACTTTTAGCTGCTCATAGTCACTTTTGACTAATTGCTTCGTCTCCCACAACATTTGGTTAAGTGTCACTCTCATAAATCACTCATATGAAAGTGTAGGCAGCCAGTTTCAGCAAATAAACTCAGCACAACATTTATGATCACAAAAATTACGTCCATACTTGGGAATGTACAAAGGTCAGTTAAATCTTAGCATGCTCTTACGAAACTGAGCTCCATGCAGATGAATGGATGGATTACTGAATGGGTCTACCGAGCATAGATCCAGGGGCCAAAAGTGTCAGGGGCCCCTTGCCCTTCTCGTGTAAAATGTCAAATTAACACGTACCAACTAAGATAGATTAAAAATGACCACAAAGAGACACAAAATGACCCAAAATATGCATAATTCCTTCAAGGAGACACAGAATTGCCCCAAAGAAATATAAAACAACCACAAGGAGATGCAAAAAAAGACCCCAAAGAGACACAAAACATCTACAGAGAGATACAAATGGCCAAAAAACACAAAATTATCTGAGACACAAAAATCACCTCAACTACAAAGAGCCACAAAAACACAAGGAGAAACAAATTAACCAAAAAGGGACACAAACAATTCAATTGTGAGGTGACACAAAATTGCATCAAACAGTCACAAAACAACTACAAAGAGATACAAAATGACCACACAGAGATACAGAACCTAAAAAAGATGCATAACGGTTAGTCCTACAAAGAGACTCAAACGACACCTACAAAAACAGACAACAGCTCCTGTGCAGGAGAAGTGAAATGGCCCTGTGCATTTCTTTGCTCAGGGGCCCATTGTCTCATAATCCACTTATGTGCGGATGTGACAGGGTTGAGGTGCACAGCTGCTAAAAGATTTTGTTTTTTTTGTGTTTCAGAGATGTGCTGTGGATGCAGTCGACCAGCAGGGAGCGACAGCGCTTCACGTCGCAGCAGAGAGGGGCGGAGTGGAGGTATGCTGGACGCTGCTGCAGAGAACAGGGTGCGGGATGCTCTATCAGAAGAACCACAGTGGCCTCACACCACTGGACCTCAGCAAACAGGGAAAAACATTTAGGTGAATCTGCTGAAATCTCTAGAAATCTCTGGAAAAACACTGACCAGCAGAGCACGACATAGTAACAGCCCTCAGTACCTTTAGATATCCAGCACATTTGCCTTTCATGATTACTTTTGCCTCTTGGGATCCTGATGCTGATTAAAACATTGCTTTACTGTGTGTTTTTTTCTAGACATCAGCAACTCACCAAGTTACTGAGTCGGTACATTAATGAGCCAATACACCACAAGCCCCGAGAGTCTCATGGTGAATATCGCTCTGTAGTTTTGATCATTTATTTAGTGATGAAAACAAGGATGACGATCATGATAATGACAATGGTGATGATAATAACAGCACTGATACAAGCACTGAGTTTTCATACGCCTTTATGCGTGTGTATCATGTGTCTTTTCTCACCAGTTTTATATTACTGGACACTGTTTTTTCCGACCCTGAGCGGAGCCGCCATCCTGATCATAGCAGCCATGTTGGGAGGCTACGGGGGAATAACCTGCGGTCTGCTCTTCCCCTGGCTGGCCAGAAGCATCTTCACACAGTACCACCGCATGACCACATATCAAAGGTTTGACAAAAACACTGTTTTACATGTGAAATGTTAATCTGTAAATCGCCATATTTCACTTTTTGTTTTACATCTTTGTTGAAATAGCATCTGTCTTCTCTCCAGGTTACCCAACCCGGTCTACTTGGGAACCCTCATAGCTGGCATGTTTCATTCTGTGCTCTGCTTCTATGGAAAAATAATGCCTAATATCCTTAACAAATGTAGCACATGTTTAGTCTCATGCATTTTTTTTATCATCTGGTATTTTTTGCCCTGCCAGCACTTTGATATAAGGATCTCATTGGGTTAAAATGGAAGAAGGAATTGTTGGTTTGACAGGTGCTCTTTGGTGAGGCAGATTAAAGTGCAAAAATCAAGATCCAGGAAGTTTAAAATGAATGCAGACTAAAATGGGGAAAAAAACATGGCACTCTGTCTTCAGATGAAATAATCTCATGTATTTATTCTTTGAGCACAGGCAATCTGACAGACCAACGTGCATCAATTCTAGGTCTTCTAGGTCTGCCTCCTCCATAATAATGATGCAGGGGGCAGGCTGATTTAAATGTTATGGTGGTCTATGCCAAGGTATTCTAAAATTAATAGTTCGATTTGAACAAAATGACCTGTGAATAGTCTCCAGAGGTCAAAACTCTCTGACTTTCCTCCAGTGTCACCATCGTATAACGTTTTTCACTTGTACTCCATGAATATCAAACTGAAAAGGGCATAATGCAGTGACATTTTGTAAGAATATTAATGCACTCTAAAGAGTACATTAGTATTTTGGACATGCCTCAAGCTTTCTTGTGAAAATTGTCAACTGGCCAGTGCTGTTCTGCTTTTCTTGCACACCAAAATATACACAGTAAATTCACAGGCAAATGTAATTGAAGATTTAGTATATTTAAATGAAAAGGGTTCATCCTTAACTTTTTGAATGTGTGTGGCCAACCAGTGCTCTGGTCCAGGTGTCCATGGTGCACTTCTCCCTCGTCCTCGGTTTGTTCTGTAAGGTTCTGACTCAGGACCCTGGGACACTGGACAGAGCAGATGCAGATCCTCGGTTCTCCTGTATCGCTGACCTGGTGGAGAACAACCAGAGTCCTCACAGATTCTGTCCATACTGTGAGGTAAGGCATTCACACTGGACCTGCTTCAGAGAGCCATGGTGTTTTGCATACCCCAATATCTACTTAGTGTATATGATTTTATTGCAAATCACAATAAAAAACACTATCAATAAGTTGTGGTCAGTGTCCCTTATCGGTATAACCATGAATATTGTGTCCAGCACCACCGAAACAGACTGCTGGGCAGCCAACAATAAAATAAACTCTGCAGAAACAGGCTGCATACACATCAACCACAAAAACGCAAAAGATCTTAATCTGGAAAAGCCTTGGTTTATTCGAGGTTGATTTGTTTTTACTTAAAAGGGTGTTCACTAAAAAAGATGATGATCTGTCTGTTGTAGAAGAAAAAGTAACACCTGCGCACCTTAGCCATGCTACACAAGCTAAAGAAGACAACGTTTTGATATTACTTGGATCTTTGTCAGGTTAAAAGGTCAGGCCATTTTGAACCTAGGAAGTGAGCAGGCATTCATTTTAATTCATTGTCTTTCATGATAACCTTCCACCTACATGATTGGCCGAAAATTGTTTCCACTGAGCCTCTCCTATCTGTGTTGCAATAAAAATATTTTTATCTTTATAACAATGTGCGGTAAAGTGATTCAGTATGTTTTAGTGCCATTTTAAGCTTACATTGATCATTTTCAGAATAATATCATGAATCGCAAGGATTTTGGCCAGGATAATCGCAACATGAAATTTTCACATCACCCCATGCCTAATCTAGTTATCAGTTTCTGAAATATAAAGAACGCACAGCCCTCTGCTCTGGGAGTTTACCTTCACTGGTTCTTCCCTTCAAAATCTCAGATGTTCACAATGAATCCACGATTCATGATTTATTGTGATTAAGTTTCTGTCAGTTTATTTTCATCCCACCCTATCTTTGCTTCCTCACAGTTGTTTCAGCCCGACTTCACTAAACACTGCAAGCTGTGTGACGTGTGTGTTAAAGACTATGATCACCACTGCCTTTTCCTGAACCGGTGCGTCGGCCGGGGTAACCACCGCCTCTTCCTCTTCTTCATCCTCTCCATGGTGATTGCTCACCTTTTCTTCGTTGCTACGGCAACAAGTTACCTGTATGACAAGATGTCTGCGGGCAGTCACAGCTTGTCATCATGGCTCACATTGTTGGGGGAGGAGTTCTGGGTCATGGTCATGATGGTTATGAATGTGCTGACGCTGCTTTGGGAGGTGTGGCTATTGACCGAGCAATTTGATGCTGTTGCCACGGGAACGACCACCTACTTCAGACAGTGTGAAAGCTCAGCACGACAGAGGTCACTTGGGCAGCGCTGGGTTGTAGTGCTGTCGTTTCTGCTGGAGGGTCGGAGGCGGGTGGGCAGCGGACCATCAAGAGAAGACAAAACTGCCATAGATATTTAAAACTGTTTGTCTTGTAGCCAGCTGTTGTTACATCGCTCAGTTTACGGAGTCTTTGGTGTGCACTCAACCTTGTGATATTGTCCCTTTTAGATTCAGTAACTCTCTAATGCCATTTAACATGTTGTACTTGAATGTAAAATTTGGTTTTATCTCAATATTCTATTTTAATATGCAGTAGGCTTTAGAGTAGATTCATCATGAAGTGGCTAGCAGGATAACTACCACTTAGAGTTTAGATGTTCTCCTAGTTTTTAGAGACCTCACTGACTACTTTTAAGACAACAGTATTAAAATTAACGTGTTGGTTAACATTGTTGTGTGTGCGAAGTACAGGAAATTTCCAAAACTGTGTTTTAGCAGGGAATGCCTCTGAATGAAAGCTCATATTTACACCTGCTTTTATATTCCACATCAGCATTATTTTTTTAACTCCATTGTTATTGTTGTTTTGAATAAAAGTGTGTAATAGTGCAAAGCATCATTCAAAGTTGTGAATATTTGTGTAAAACATAAATGATTCCTGTGATAATGGTTAATAGCAGACTTTGTTCCTAACATAATGTCATTACCTCTCCGACCTGCTCCCAGTCATTCGGGCTACTTCCTCTGCTCACACTAATGAGACGTGCTCTTTTCATGCCTTCAATTAAACAGACTCATTTCCTTTGTGTCCCTCAGGACCATATTTCTAGATTATAGATGATGTTCCCCACACCCCTCAGAGGCTGGTGTGTCTGGACTATGTGAGTGGCTGTGTCACGTGATATTATTTAGTGTCTACAGTAGTGCCTGTCATGCATATGGAGTGGTTAAGAGGAGCACATGAGTGCTTTTATTGTATTTCTCCATCCCTAGGTCAGTGTTATTGTGTTTGACTGGCTGGCACTTGTCAATATCCAAATATATGTTGATGTATTTTATCTGTGGTTACAGGTTTTCTTTTGGTTTTCATGATGATACCTCATATGTGCTGTAACATTTTACTGCTGTAGGAAATATGCTTAATAAAATACGTCATTTTTTAAAAAACTGAAGAGAGATTGTTTTTTCATCTCACTGTGCACATACTTTACTTTCTAAAGTAAAAGTAGAAATACCATGGTCCAAAAATGTTCCATTATAAGTTTAAGTCCTAAATTCAAAGTGAAAGAACAAAAGTTTTACCAGCAAAATGCACCCAAAGTATTATTTCTCCTAATGCAGAATGGATCATTTTACAGTATTTAGGACTCAGGGGCATCTATTGGCAAAGATTGAATATAATATTCATAACTGTTTTAATAGGTCTAGATCACCTGAAAATAAGAATCATCATCATTATCATTTTCATTACCTTAGAATTGTAACAATTTAGTGCAAAACTGGGAGTCAGATGCAGAGAAAGGCACCATACATCAAGAACACTTTATCAAACCTAAATCTTTACTTACATAATCAGGGGTCATACACATGCTGTCAGCAAAGGTAGAAAAATCCATATAGTGAAATCACCCAAGAAACAAAGTCCAGAAATCCAAGCAGAGTCAAAAACCAGGTAAGCAAACACGAGGTAACTGGAGAGCAAGGACATACTATGGGGACAATGACAATCTGACAACTGAATGGAGGAAAACACTGGAATTTAAATATACAAGAGCTGATAACTACACACATGTGGGTGAAACAAGACACAGATAAAACACATGAGGCTATCAAAAAAGGCGGGAAAGCTCAGGAAGTAAAAGCAGCACTAAACACAATGACGACATATTTCAAAATAAAACAGGAAATGGACACAAACACATTACCAGGAACTTGACAAAATATCACAAGTATGAGCCGTTTTCAAGTCCCCAGGATCAGTGTTGAGCTTTGAAGCCAGTGTTCCTAGTGGCCAAAAGTAGAATTACACCATCATACGATGCCATTGGACCCAAAAAGACTTTCTCCCATAGGCCTTCATTGTGAAGGTGATATCTGTAAATCAGTGGGAAAAAAATGGGAGTGTCAAAATCCTCACATATTGACTAATTTTACCATCAGAATTTGATCCATTTGGTTCAAACTGAACAGGGCCTAGTCTCAAATGCTTTGTTCGAGTCTCTATATCCACGACTGGAGTGGGTCCTTTTCCAGAGTCCACCATATTGTTTCTACAGTAGCCTAGAACAGACAAACCAAACATTGGCTCTATAAGGCTATTCCTGTTTTCCTACACACCTGGCACATGAGAGAAGTTTCAGTTCTGCAATCTCACCACTAGATGCCACTAAATCCTACCAACTGTACCTTTAATGTTGTAGTTGGACAATGTTGAGTCGATTTAAAGCACTTTGTTTTGTGCTGGGTAGATTAGTAGTATAGCACTACATCATGTCATATATTTTTTACATGAAAAGTAAATTTTAGTAAATGTAGTGGGGTGAAAAGTATAGAGTCTGCCTCTGAAATGTCGTAGAAGTATAACATTGAAATACTTAAGTTAAGTACAGATATATCAAACTTGTACTTAAGTACAGTACTTGAGTAAATGTATCTGGATACTCTCCAGCATTGATTGTGTAGCTGGAGAGAAACAGGCTTATGAGGGCTTTTCAAATGCAAAGCTTGTGCCCTTCCCTCTCAGTATACATAGTCAAATCACCAACAGCCAGAGCATAGATTTTTTTCTGTTGTGTGTGGGGAAAAATGTACAGTAAAAACAGCTGAAGGAGAAATTCATAATATATTTTACACAGAAGTCAGCAGTTTTCACTTCTCCATCAGGGCAACTCACTTCCTTAGAGAGAGACAGACTGAAAAAATTCCAGAAGAGGAGGACAGCAGGAGAGCATCACACAGCTGTGTTTTATTTCTCTGTAAAGCAGTACCTATCACAGCAGCTGTTGGGACTGTGTGATGCTTCTGTGTGCTGAGCAGAAAGTCTGGCTCCAGACTCAGAGTCGTCTGGTCTGCCCTTCCAAGATGACATGGCAAGTAATACTCGCATGACTGTCTTTATTTCCTTCCTTCTATCAGAGTCTGTTCACATCAGCATTCTTCAGGCGCGCGTCATTCATGTGTTACTGATGGCAGTTATAGTAGTCCCTTCTCTTTGGGTATGTGAATGTCATTTGAATTGTTTGTTAGTGATTATCAGTTAAGCAGAGGGCTGAGATTTCACTATTGCCATTGTTCAGACCCTGAGTGCGTCTGTGTTTGCGTGTTTGTGTGTGTGTGTGGTGTGGCTCTAGAAATGGCCCCAGTGGAGAGGAACACACTGTGTGGACGGGTTCACTGCTATGAAACCATCCAGGAGTCCTCTGACCAGTGACAAACCAAAGGACCTGGCAGGTAAAGCTCTGTCTTTCTTTCTTTTGTAACAATGACCATTGTATCAAGCAAGGTGATGCCCTATTTTGTGGCTCACTATTAGGGTTGGCACGATATCAGGCTTTCACAACATGATAAACATGGCCAAATATTTTCAGGATTGAAGACAATTAACCTGTCATATTGATAAAAATTAACCCGTCATATTAAATTTTAGCTTTGTCTATTGTGTGTTTTCTCTTTTTTGATAAATGAATGAGACTCAAAATATGATTGTAGGGAGGCGGAGAGGGAGTCTGTAACCATAACTGTACTGAAGTGTACAAAAAGGGTTATTTCACTATTATATTATATGTGTGTGTGTATATATATATATATATATATCACTGCTATTTTGATAGATAGTGACACACACATATAACAGCAACAAATAACAACTGAAGTTCATCTCCTCACAGATCACACTCTGCCTTTTTATTAACTCCTCTACTCCATTTTTTTCTCACTTCCATTTTTGTGATATCTATGATTTGGAGTTAAAGTACCATTGTTGATTGTATCTTTATGGACCATAAACAAATTTAAATTATCTATAGAGCAGATCTATAATACACATGCATATATGCACATACACATGCAGAACAAGTGTTTATTTAGGCAAACACATATGAGACATATGTGATATGTATATATGTATGTCTCAAAATGTACTGTATAAATATTTTATATTTATTATTTCAATTACCTACCCAGTGCCATCTATCTATCAGTCAGATGGCGCTGTGGGAGGGAGACAGAATTGATTTGGGAGTCACTGGATAATTCACACAATATTAACATGTTTTGTTTACATGATATCAGTATTTGATTTTTTAAAAATAATAATATCACAGTTATCATTAGCACCAGAGCTCTCATATAAAGTTAAGCTCTAATTTTAAAGTATTTTTCTGGGTCTGCACCTTTTTCTCTATCATATCTATCAGTCTGGGTATTTTTGAATGTGTAAAGAATTACCTTTCCATGCTTCTACTATCGTAGTGTTTCTCCTTTATGAAGCCTCCATTAAGGCAGTGCACATCTTTTGTCATTGATATGTATGTGAGCTGAGTAGGTTATTTTTCCCTGTGAGAGAGCTCCGTCAGCAGTGTCCCTGTACTGCATTTTCATCTCATCCAGCCTCATGAACTGCTGCATTTATTTGCTCTATCACATCCACTACAGCTAAACTGAATAGGAACAAGAACATCACACCCTTGAGTGTTGTGGCTTTCATCATACAGATTGCTGAGTGACTGAGCAGTGTGGCATTTCCCCTCAGACTATAAATCTTGAACCCGAATGCCTCGGGATACTAAATATGAGTGCTAGAGTTTTGTCAGTTTTTAACACGTGTCCACCCAGATGTATCACACATCTGCGATGGCTTATCAGTACAGACAATGCAATGACTTGCTGTACATGAAACATTTAATGGTGTCAGTTAAATCAAATGTATTGATCTGAGGTTGTAATTCAGGTACAGAGGAGAGCATAATCAAATGTCCATGAGCAAACAGCTGGAGGGATTGAGAAGACTTTGGAGTGGTACAGGAGCCAATGTAAAGAAATGGGTGACAAGACAGAGGACACACAGCCAGATATATTTATAGACGGTGAGAAATTGATACTGAGAGTGTGCAGCAGGAGGCAGAGAGACAGATAGGAGAGGAGAGAGTGAAAGAGAGAGGGAGAGAGAGGCAGAGAGAGAGAGTGGGCAGGGCTCTAGGTATGTGAGAACAACAGCACGCTGGGCCAGTGGGACAGACAGGAGGAGTGAGACGAATGAAAGGAGGAGAGAGAAAGAGGAGTGTGTGTGGTAAAGTGTGTGTGTGTAAGTGTGTGAAATCAGACGGAGACAGTGTCCAAGTGCAAGACAGGGAGCTGGGGAGAGAGATGCTCGGAGAGGATGAGGAGTAACAGGGCGAGGCAGCAGCGAGAGGCTCTGGGTGTGTGTGTGTTTGAGGAATAGTGTGTGAACAGAGGGATGCAGTCATGTCTCTGTGAGAGGGAGCAGCACAGCAACGGTAACCATGCTGAGCCCCAAGATAAAACAGGCACGCCGGGGTAAGCACACTCCCCTTTTTCTCCATCCCTGCATCTTTTTTTCCCTTGCTGTCTTGCTTCTGTCTCTCTGCAGTCCATCTCTTTCTCTCTCACTGTCTCTGCAGAGCTCTATTTGCCCTTCTGTCTTTACAATAATGTGACATCAATATTGGTGTCAGTGCTTTGATATTTACATCAAAAAGGTGGAGCAGCGCCATGTTAGTGGCACCAATGTCATTCTGCACCCTGGTGACAATCAGCAATGACCTGAGTTTTCTTGCATGAGTTGAAGTGTTGAACCTCTATTTCGGTGTCCAGTGCTCATTGAGAGTTAACAGGCTCTACTACAGAGTGATGTAATGCCTCATGTCTCCTGATTATACTGTCCTCATTCCTGGAAGATTTCTTGTGGAAATACTGTGGTGAAACATGGCTGCTGGAAGGATTAATCCACCCTCCAACAATGGCCCCGCATCCAGACAAGTTCACACCTGAACACATGATCTCTATTTGTTCAGGGTTTACTGGGTTAGTTTTGGGTCGGCGTGGTTTTGACAGGTGACTCCAGATCAGAGGTGGTGACAGGAATGCAGGGCTCTCCGCTCCTGTAAATCACAACAGCTGACTGTCAAACATAGTTCCTCTAACGCCGGGTAAAACCCACACATACATGCCTCTCACATGACTGTGTGAAGATGAATAAGGAAGCTGTAAATCACAGGAAGGACTCTTGGCACTGCAGATTATCATGATGCAGAGTATAAATACGGGCTGGGCTCTTCTTAGCAGGTGGTTGGTATAGACTAGCGACACACGCTGGGTCAGGTGGCTCGGGGAGTTGTAACAGTTGCCAACTTCTCTCAGGGAAATGGATTGGTAGCCTATTGAAGGTGGAGTCATTTCCACCCTGACAGAAAGGGATTTCACATCTTTAATATGAAAATTGAACACAACAGAATGGTATTATGACTAACAGCAGCTTCAACAACCCTTACTTTTGTGTGTTTGTGTGTTTTGGCACGTTGTTGTTTAATTTCTCATCTGGCACCAGTCTTATTCTAGACCAGCAGTAAAAGTAAGCTCATAAAAGATGATGGGAACAAGAAGTGCCTCTTCTTTCCTCTTGAACACTGTTGGACAGTGCAGCAGCCACTTCACTTTGCTCACCACGTTTTGTGCGCTTGCCATCTCTCATTTGCTGTAATGGTATTCTCCTTTGATTAGATTCCCAGCTCTGCTCTCCTCTGACCCTTTTATGCAGCATCATACAGCATCGCAGAGCTGGATCTGCACTCAGAAGCTGAGATATCGGAGCAGAATCCTAAAACAGTTAAGTGGTGTGGAGTCTTAGGGGAAGTTGTTGGTAAAACTCTGAGTAATCGGATGTGGTTGAGGCTCCACTCATTATCTCTGAGGCTGAATAATTTGACATTTGAATGGATAATGAAGTGCTTTCGTCAAGAAGCTATTATTTTGAGGCACTTGTGTACTTTCTGTAGGTGATTTTTTTCCATTTCGTGCTTTTTTTAGATGTTGTACATCACATTTCAAAAGGGGAGAAATTCTACTTTTTACTCAATTTCTTTTGAAGGCTTTAATTATTTTACTGATTAAGATTTTAAATGTGATGCATTCTAATAGATTAAATTACCCAACAGTAAATAAAGTCTTTTCAATTTGCTCCGCTGCAAACAAACATAACAGCAAAATGCTTCAGTAATGAATCATTAATAATTAATGAGATTATGTTTTAATGTTACTCTGACTGGGGCCATTTTCATAGTGCACATTATGAACACTTCTACTTTCTATACTTCATTGGTGGATTAAAACATAAACATTTACTCGGATACTGTACTTAAGTACATATTTGTTGTACTGTACTTTAGTATTTCAGTTCTATGCTTTCTTTAGACTTCTACTAGGGCTGTGTTGGATATCATCTTAGAGTTTGGATATCTTAATATGATAAGTGTTGTCTTTTCCTGGTTTTGAAGGCTGCATTACAGAAAAATTATGTCTTTATTTTTAATGCCTGTTGTAGCTATGCTGTTATTTGCCTTTACCTGCTTAGTCATTTTATCCACATTACTGATAAATATTTATCAAAAAAATCTCATTGTGAAAATATCCAATTTAAGCAGTTAACCTATTGTTGCAATATCGATATTGAGGTATTTGGTCAAAAAATAAATAAATTCTAGATATTGCCCCGCCCTACCACCACACTACTATTCAAAGGGTAATACTGTACTTTTTACTCTTCTTCATTTATTTTACTAGTTTCTTTACACATTAAGATTTAAAACACAAAACATGATCAGTCCATAAAATATTATGTCCATATGCAATGTCTCATTCAAGATAATCCACACACCTTGTTATGAGTAGTTTGATGAAGGAACTATTTTCATCTATGGAGCTACACCCAGCAACCTTATCACCACACAGAAGGAAGTGTGTGTCTACACATGGACAAAATGCCTGTAACAGCGCCAGGTGAAGGCTCAACATTAATGGCGTCCTCCTTGGCTGAGCTGAAATGTTAGTTCGCTCAGTGATGTTAGGTGAGCTAGCAGTAGATGTCACGGTGGAGTTGAGGTTGGATGAGGACTCAAATGCAGAACAGAAACCTAACTGAACGCAACCAGGGCCACAAAAACCTCAGGTGAAAACAGGCACAAACAATACAGAGGACCACAGGGAGGATGACAGCAGGGCTAACAGACGAACTGTGAAGGAACTAATGGAAGCATGCAGTCATATATGTACAGGGAACTAATCAGGACAACGACACACAACTGAGGGACAAGTGAGACTGATAAAAGACAGGTGAAACTAATCAGGGAAACAAACAAGACAGGAAGTAAAACCAGACATGACACAAAAGGAGTGATAATACAAAATAGAACAGGAAACTCAACATGAGAAACAAGAAACAAGGAAAACACAAACAGAAAAACTCTAAAAACAAAGTCTAAAATATCACTCAAAACCCAAGATCATGACAGTAGATGCACACTTCCTTCTGCGCTGCGATACAGTTGGTGGGTGTTAGAAAGAAAATACATGAAAAGTTCTGTGGATTATCTTGAGTAACCCGGTCTTGATTTCTGGAAAGAGACATTACTGTTGAGTTTTTCAATTCAACTTTTGGGGTGAATTGTCCCTTTAAGTACATTTTACTGTAAATTTAGGGTGCTTTTATTCATTATTTTTTTATTTATTATTATTTTAACATTTTGAATGCAGAACGTTTATTTGTGATGGAGTATTTTTATAGAGTGGCATTTTTAGGGTAAAGTATTTGAATACTTAATCACTATTTATCACTAATGACCTCATACGTATATTATTTTATTGTTTATACATGAAATGCACTTCAATTGACATTATTTCCTGAAGAGCCAACGATTTGATCCTTGATTTGATCCTAGTTCTTTGCTGACAGTAATTTTTTTAAGTTCCTCTCTGAGATTTCCTGCTTCTTTTTTTAAAGATGTACAAGACGTGTCCGCTGTATTTATAGATCCTGCTCTGCCTGCTCACGCTGTCAGCACACAGTTTTGTTAATGGCTGCTTCACGTGGTCTCCAGTTTTGTCCCTTCCCAGCAATCATGACTCTGCAAATGAAGGACATCCAGAGGGGGGCGAAATAAAATGAGGAGTCCAGACAGAGAACTGATAAGAGAGAGGGAGAGAGAGAGAGATTTCCATCCAGGCCCTTCCAGATACCTTCACTGCTGTCCTCAGCAGAAAGCAAGATGCAATTAAGAAAAAAAATGGCATTGATTTCTTCCTCCTCTCTCTGCCTTCTGTTTATCTCTCTCCCTCTCCCCTCTGACTCCCCAGGGATCATTCCACAGTCACTGTTTTTGCTCTATACCTTTGGCATACAGTATTTATGCCAATACACTATAATCCATGCTTATAATCAGTCCGTAGTCGTTAAAGCGCAACCTGATCCAACGCAAAACTCCTCTCTTTACCGCAATGAAATTAGAAATGATAAATGCCCTCATTAATATCTGAAACACATAATAAAATGGAATGGAATAGAGAGATGGATTTCTTCTTACAGCAGGATCTCTTTGCTGCAAGATGGAGGCCAAGCCTTGGTAGATTGACTTAAGAGGAAATCTGGATGCATGGTCAAGCCTGTGTGGGCTTAGCTGAACCCAAGAGAGGCTTCTGTGAATAATGATTCAGTATCATCTTTGGGTGAATTTTTAGAATAGCAGCAAACAACAAAGGGAGAAAATCCCAAAATAACATGAATCATCTGTCTTCTATATTTCTCTATATTTCTTTATCTCTCTGTCTCGCTCTCATCCTGATGCTCTTAATCCTGTGACCTCCTCTGTCCCTCACTTTATCTTTATATGTGTGTGGTCATGCAGCGCGGTCCAAGAGCATGGTTCTCGGAGAGTTGTCTCGGGTCTCCAGGCCCTGCTCTCCTCTGGATCAGGAGAAAGCTCTGAAGGCAGGCTGGCTGAAGAGACAGCGGAGTATCATGAAAAACTGGCAGCTGCGATGGTTTGTCCTGAGGACTGAGGCTCTGTATTTCTACAAGGACCAGGATGAAACGAAGGCACAGGTGACGCTTACAAAATAACACATACACAAGACAGTTACCTGATGTCACCTGTTGCCACAGGAGGCTGCCCCGCTGTGTGTTTGGATTGACTCTGCTTTAAAGCCTGATACATGTTCAAGCTTCATGAATTTATCTGGTTCGTGTTTCCCCCGGGGACAGTCGATCCATTGTGTTCACCAACTGTGAAAACACCTTATTGATTCTTTTAAATAAGGCAACAAAATACATGTTGCAACCCTCTAGGAAAATATAGCCATTTTCTGCATAATTTGGCTGTGATTTTTAAAGCTTCATGCTTTTATCTTTATATTTTTGGTTTCAAACTATAGCTGGATAAATATCCGATCATCTTTCACACAAAAGTCATCCCCTTAAAGCAATACATCACACAAAATTATCATATCAGTTTCTCACCCTTTTTATTTTGAAGAAAACTTGTGTCTATGTGTCTCCACGTACTGGCAAACATATTGATTCATTGATTGATGGGGGACCATGTTTAACAACAATAAACTGTATCAAGAATGTTTATTCATAAACTTTCACATAACTTGCGCAGTATAGTGCAACTCTCATTTATCCGGCCAATCCATCCATTGCACACCAAGTCCATATTCTTTGTCTGAAATTGTAGCATGTTTAAAATTAAATACAACCTCACATTGTGTCAGTCACATTTGCACACTGACTGTCATTAAAGTTTCAAGAACAGATTCCATTTTCTGCGTTTTTGCATCTATCAAAAGGCTAGAGATACTTGTCTGAGAAGAGAACCGAGGTGCACAATATCATTTTATAACTCAGATCACTTACTTTTTACAGTTCAGATATTATTATTTAGGTGGATGAGATGACGAAAGGAAGGTTGTAAACAAGGATTAGGACCGCAAACAGACAGAGAGAGGACAGCTCAGCCCCTTCATGTTAGCGCCAAATGCAAGACATAGAGAGTGGTGACAGCTAGGGAGGTATCCACAGTGGAAAGAAGCGAGGAGGAAATGTGTCTTTTCATTTTGTTTGGTACTGTGAAACAGAAAGAACAATAAAAGGCATCATACTCAGAGTGCAAGGTTTCTGTTTATTACCATTTTGATCGGATGACAGATTCTAAAAATTAAATACAAAAAAATATGGACTTCGTCTTTATGCTCAGGAGTTCCCAAACACATGGATTTTTGCTAAAACTGTAATATTTAAAACACTTCAGTATAAACAGTCTCACACGTGGACTGAGCATACAACTGGATAAATGAGTCTTGATCATACTGCACAAGTTATGTGAGCTTGTGGAGACTCTTCTTTTTTTTTTTTATCTAGCTCTGCTGTTGTTAAACACGCCCTCCATTTACTCCAATTTATCAACAATTTTTCTGCTGTTTTTTTAATCTTCATTCATCATGGAGGCATGCAAGACAAACATAGTTTTCCTTACGAATTCAACATAACACGGGGTGAATAATTAATATACAAATGATCATTTTGTGGGTGGAGTATTCCATACTCTCCATTAAAATTGCAGTGTGTTGTTATTGGTCTGACACACACCCTGATAATGTGGTAACTAGCTGCCCTGTGGTTCTGCTGTAAGCACTTAGTAGATGACCTTTGAGCCTGTCTATGCTGGAAGGATCAGAAATGCACAGTACAGGAAGCGGCAGGGGGATAAATAGATGAAGAAATGTTTCCCTGAGTCATCCCTCCCTCCATCATCATTACCTCCCTCTTTTGGACGCATGCCCAGAGCTCAGTGTACTCAGAACTCTATAATGTTTAACATGCACTACACGTCCAAGTCCAGAACCACTAATTGATTTCTTGTTTGGCCCTTGAATACCGTTGGTACAGGTGTTTTCCTCATGCCTGGCCGCCTGTCAGTCTGTCTTTCTATCTGCCAATCTAACACCTTACTCTCTTTTCTCCTGCAGGGTTGTATTCCCCTTCAGGGCAGTCAGGTCAATGAGCTGCCTGCCAATCAGGACGAGCCTGGTCGTCACCCGTTTGAAATCGTTCCAGGTGAGTTGGCACGGTGACAACTGTGTGTGCATGGAAGCGAATCAGTAAGTAAGGCTTGCTGAAGTGATGCTGAACCATCTGTTTAGTACTGAGTACAAGATTTTTATACAAAATTGTATGTTAGATTAAATAATGATGTATGATGAAGCAGATCAGATTTAATTTCCATCAGCACCAAAATGTTATATTTGCAGAAAAAGACATCAAGATCAAAGCGTGACTCAGCCTGTAAGTGCCACACCTACCTATATCCAACAACCATTCGTTTTTAGCATTCAGGAGATGATGAAATCCCAAATTGTGCAACATCAGTGCATATACTACAACCCCTACAACATTACAGGTTTGCTATGAATTACAGAAGGCATCTCTCTGTTTTGCCTCAAATTATGATCATACTGTACATACAGCAGGTCATATTCTCCATGTAAACCTTGTTGACTAAGATTCAAAGTGATGGGTGGAAAACAGAAGTAAACTAAAAGCTACATATGAGTCACAGGCTGCAACGCATGCATGAAATATGCAGAATAGCAGAAAGGATGTGATTGCCATGGCCATGTGTCCCAGGATACAACAACGGCGTCATTCATTTCTGCTCTTGACAGCGTGGGGTTGGCATGATTAGTGTCTGAACAGTGGACAGTATGTACAGCAGATAGATCAGAGGGCCTGCTTCAATGAAAGAAAGAAAGAAAAAGAAAGAAAGAAAGTGAAAGCCGCACTTGGACAGACATGAAGCTGAGAGTTGGAAGAGAGTTTGTGGGGTTACTGGCTGTGATGGTAGTGCCACTGTCTGACCCCTAATGCAACAGCATCTTGGGTCACCTGCAAGGATTCTGCCATTGTTCATGTGGCCTCTGTTTTCGGCTGGCTGTATGAGTTCAACATGGGTCATTACTGCAGCAGTTTGACTAACTCCTTGACAGTTTATCCTGAGGATCAGCTTTCTATTAATGATCGTAGTAAGTACATTTTTCCCACTTTGATTAACAATGATGGGACTGCAGAATAGAAATACTATAACACTTCTACTTTTAAAAGCTGAACTGAAGCTGAAAGTATTGTATTTATTTCCCTCTCTGGCTTGTTGCCAGGATTGGCAAGGTATTTTGGTATTATATCAGAGGTCCTGCAGAAAAAACAACAACTATTTCATAGAAACACTGCACACAGAAACAATTGTGACATTTTTACTCTGAAAGTCTAATAACACCAGCATGTCAGCTGTCTCTGTTCTACTGCAGTTTTTAATGGGTGTGATGACAAAACTGTCTGCACTTTCTCACTTGAACATATTGTGCATACACACAGTATACAACACACTACTTGTGTTAATAATGCTACTGCAGGACTGCATAGTGCTATATGGAACACACTGCATCATTATCACATGTGGCCACAAATACTATGGGTGCAAAACAACAAGGCCGTTGCATTTAGTGTTTTTAATTGTGCGTGTGGCCTTTCTGTGTCTTCACATAATGAACCATTCCTGTGTTAACACATGTTTTAACTCATGAATTATGGAAGGACATTGACAGGGGGCTACCTAAGTCAATATTATACAATTTATTGAAATACAACAATGCTGCAATCTGATATTGATTTATGGTTATTTTTTAATACTGCACTATTCAGAATTGGTGATTAATACATTCAATGATCTGTAACATAAATGTTTTCCTCACCCCAACCTATTTATCATTCCTCACCTCACAGGCAGTTACATTTCACAGCAGCATGAAAATCAACTTTGATGGTCTTGGAAAAAAAGATGCTCATACTGATAAATTACCTTGAGGTTTTAGTTCTCTGCAAGCCAATTTCCCATAAAGCAGAAAGGAGACCAATGCCTGCCTATGTGTTAAGAAAAAAACATTCAGAGACACAGCACAAGTACTTTGGAAAATGGTTGGTAGTTATGCAAATTATATGCAATTTGTGGTAAATGGGGTAAAACATGCAAATACACCAGTGTGGTCTCATAACAGATGCTGTGAAAAAGGTGTTGGACAGAGAGACAAAAGCGACGTGGTGAGAGGCATGGTGCAGTTGCTGGTGTCCACAGGGAACACTACGCTTTCTGGGTCATTTCTTTCACACATAACACACTATGCAGTACAGTGCAGGACTTAGTGATGAATGCAGGTACTGATAGCCTACACAGCAACCCCAACCAAATCCACACACTGTCTTTTGGATTGCATTTATATGGTTTTCATCTGTAAGAACATTTTATGAATAGCAGCTTTGAATCTTTTATCTCCATCTGTAACTGAGTGGTGCTTCCACCTCTTCAAAGGCAAGCAACAAAGGGAGAGAATTTCACATAGTACAATCAAAGCTAAACTGAAATAAACTAAAATGTCAAACTAAAATGTCAAAGCGGGCGGTATCAAGCTGTGTGCAGCCAGAGGAAGGATAGGCAGGGAGGTAGAGCTGCATGGCTGCGTCTTTGTACTTTACAGGGGTTCTGGAGCTAATAAGGTTATTGGATGTACTGATAGTTCTAGTTGATAGATCTTAACAGATCATACACTTTATGGGATCAGCAAAGTGTTTTTCTAAGTGGTATCTGTTCTGTGTGTGATTTTACATATTTGAAGCACAGAGGCTTTACGGTGTGTTAGTCATTTTGTCCTATTGATCCAGAGAGTAATGAAATATGTCTGTGTTTCCAGGGGGGGCCGGAGAAAAGGATCGAACGGGCATAAGTCACGAATCATTCCTGCTGATGGCTAACTCTCAGACTGACATGGAGGAATGGGTCAGAGCCATACGTAGAGTCATATGGGCTCCACTTGGAGGAGGTGTGATTCTCAAGCATACATACACACAAACAGCACAGTTTACTGTAATTCAGCTAATATGTTATCAATCATTTAGAGAGGAAACTTAAAGGTTCAGTGTGTAGGATTTAGGGGCATCTATTGGCAGAAATGGAATACTATATCAATTATGTGTTTTGTTTTTATTGTTTTTATGTTTTTATTAGTTTATAATCACCTGAAAACAATTTAGTACAAAACTGGGTATTAAATGCAACAAATACCAAGAACAGTTTGTCAAACTCAATCTGTACTTACGTAATCAGGGGTCATACATGTGTAGGCAGTCAGGGAAGGCAGAAAATCCATTCAGGGAAATCACACAAGAAACTATAAATCCATAAATAAAGTCAAAAATAAAGTCATAAACCAGACTGGAGAGCATGAACACACTAAGCCAACAATGACAATCCGGCAACTGAATGGAGAAAACACTGGTCTTTAAAATCACAAGGGCTGATTACTAACTACACACAGGTGAGTGAAACAAGACACAAGTAAAACACAAGGCAATCAAAAAGGCAGGAAAAGTACAAGATGTACTAAACACAATGAGAAAACATTTCAAAATAAAACAGGAAGTGGACACAAACACATGAACAGACAGAATATCACAGAAAATATGAATCGGTGTGTTTTTATTACATTAGAATGAGCCATTTATATCTACAAATGGAGCGGGTCGTCCTCCACAGAGGCCACCATATTGTTCTTCAGTAGACCAGAACAGACAAACCAAACACTGTTGCTAGACAGGGCCATTCGTGTTTTTGCATTGGCCAGCGTAGTTCTCCTACATCCTTGGCACACGGTAGAAGATTCAGTCCTGCAACCTCACTGCTAGTTGCCACTAAAGGCCATGACACACCAAGCAGAACTAGCGGCGACGAAAGCCCCCTGCTGTGTCGCCCTAACGTCATTGTGTCTCAGCCAAAAAGTTGCACAGGAACACACCAACACAAGAGCCAACAAGCACATACGTTTTGGACCTGTGTGAGAGGACATACCCCTCCATGCCAGCAGACTGCGGCTGCTGTGTTCATCATTCAAAACAGGAAACCAGAAGACTGCCATGACGCGAGTTAGCAAGTTAGCAAGTTAGCACATTAACAACACAGCCCAATCTTGACAGAACAAAGCATTTACTGTGCGTCAGTGAACAATGACAAAATCATCACAAAATGTTTCTGTTAAGAGTTTCATGGTTAAAGAAAAATAATCCTACCTCATATAACAAGTTTGTTTCGACCTCACTCCCTCTTAACTTTAGCTGTTTGTTTACTTCCTCCCTTCAGTTTCACTTCTTGTGCACTAAGCTGAACAGTCAATTACAGTCATTTCATTCACCAACAGGCCCCATGGCCGCCACCACAGATTCAACATGTTGAATCTGCAGGAAAAAAAGCTGACAAGGGCTGTGGGTGCTCGCCTTTGGCCCAATGTATGGACAGCTTACCATCAGCTTGGTGTGTCACAGCATTAAATCCCACACACTAGACCTTTAAACTTCTTACCCTCTGAGCTATTTGTCCCTGATTCATTTAATGTGTGTCTGCAGGTGTGTTTGGGCAGCACCTTGAGGAGACAATGTTGTACGAAGCCCAATGTGGCCCTCAGCGACTGGTCCCAGTGCTGGTTGAACAGTGTGCATGTTTCATTCGTGAGCATGGACTGGAGGAGGAGGGCCTTTTCCGGGCCCCTGGACAAACCAATCATGTCCGAGAGCTGCAGGATGCCTTTGACCGTGGCGAGAAGCCAGTGTTTGACAGGTGCTGCAGTGGGAGGGGGCATTTCATCCATAGCAGCATGCAGAGCTATAATCTATTCTTTACTGTATGCACACTATTTTTCTTACAGTACCACAGATGTCCACACAGTGGCATCCCTGCTGAAGCTGTACATACGGGAGCTGCCAGAGCCTATAATCCCTTTCTCTAAATACACACAGTTTCTCTCTTGTGCTCCGCTTCTTACCAAGGACAAAGCGATGGTAATACCATATCTGATTAACTCTTCACTGGGACCCTTCCAAATTCTTTCCTTGGCAATAAACATGTCTTATTTTTCTTCAAGGGTATCATAGAGCTCAGCAAACAGGTGAAATCCCTTCCTCAGGTCAACTACAACCTCCTCAAATACATCTGCAAGTAAGCAAACTGTTTTGTAACCTGCTGTATATATCAGTACTTGTTAAAGCAGCTGATGTGACTGTGATGGGCTTCATTGTTGCTGCTATGTCCCATTCACTGTTTGATGATTTCGGAAGTGTCAGCCTGTCATACAAGAGAAATCACATTCATTACACCCACATCCTCGTCATCAGGGGAAGTGACATCACATTGATTGACTCCGAGTGTGTATAATTGCACGTCTTCTCTGCCTTCTGCATCTATTTAAATAACATCAGCTGAACCCACACATCAGCCAGACTTATGACTCAGCCCTCCTTTTCATAAGTTCAAGTTGTACTAGACAAAAGAGAACCAGGGGTTTCTACCAATTTAAGCAGAGCAGCCAGTGCTGATGATTTTACATAACACATCATGCTTTTACTTCTGTCTGCTCAGGTTTCTGGACGAGGTTCAGTCTCACTCCAATGAGAACAAAATGAGTGTTCAAAATCTGGCCACTGTGTTTGGACCCAACATTCTTCGGCCCAGAGTGGAGGATCCAGTCACCATGATGGAGGGTTGGTGATAATAGTTACATTTGTTAAAGGGAAAGTTCATCCCAAACTCCATAATACATTTTTTTCTCTTACCTGTAGTGTTATTCATTAGTCTAGAATATTTTGGTGTAAGTTGCCAAGTGTTGGAGATATCAGCCATAGAGATGTCTACCTTTTCTCAAATATAATAGAACTAAATATCATTCAGCTTGTTCTGCTCAAAGCACCAAAAAAATAGACTTGAAAAAATTAACAGCTATGTTTCTTTACAAAAATCATGACCAAGTTACTCAAGAAAGTCCATAGACCTTGTTGTGAGCAGTTTCATACAGGAACTATTTTCTTTTTACAGAACTACACTCGCCAACCCTCACTTCCCTCGCAAAGGGAAGCATGCATTGTACTGCTGGCTCACCTTGCACCACTGAGCTAGCTAAGATTGCAGCTTAGTTGAGGATGACTGTTGAAGTTTACTTCTCTTACTGTCACAAGCCTATCGTCCATGAGTAGATACACACTTCCATCTGTGCGGTGATATGGTTGGTGTATGTAGTTAGGCAGAGAGAAAATAGTTCCTACATGAAACAGTTCACAACAAGGTCTGTAGATTACCTTGACTAACCGGGTCATGATGTCTGGAAATAGACATTACTATCCAGTTTTTAAAATGTATTTTCTTGAGCACCGCAAGCAGAGTGCCATCTAGATTGATTATATTTGAGTGAGTAGACATCTCTATAGACTTGATATCTTCAACACTGCAAGTCACACCAAAACAATTTAGACTGATAAGTAGCACAACCTTTTATTGTCAACAATGCACAATTGATGATGACATGAAACATTTAAAGCAGGTGGATGCCTGTGTGTGTTTGTCATTATGAACAGGAAGTTCGCAGGTGCAGCACCTCATGACTGTCCTCATCAGTGAACATGCCCGACTCTACCAACGAGAGGAGCCGGAAATGGAGGCCAAGTTTCCCCCACAGCAACAGCTGAGTCCTATCCAGCGATGCAAAGTGGAATGGGTCTCACAAGAAGACACTGACACTCCAGTCTCCTCAGGCACAGGGTCCAAAACTCCTAAAGAGGAACCCCAATCATCCACCCCTACTTCCAACAGTAATCCAACTGCACCAAGCCCCATTACAACGTTGGAGAAGGTTGTGGATGGTCAGACTGAAGGGAAGGATAAAGGTCAGCCAGAAGTGGACGGAAAAGCAGATAGCAAACCTGAAGGGAAAGGCAGCGGTGAAGTAGCTGTAAGCCCCAGTAAACAGTCTAAAGCTCTGCCCTCTTGGAGATCCTCCTTCAAAGGCAGCGCAACATCTGGGGGGCCGAGGGGGAAAATTGGGGGGTCAGCAGGGGATGTGTCAGCAGCTGGTGGGAGCAACTGGCTGATGAATGGCTTGTCATCCCTCCGAGTTCACAGGCGCACCACTTCATCCGGTGAGAGACTTAAAGACTCTTCCCTGAAAGATTCAACCCTTTCCCTTAAGGAGACCAGTCTTAAGGACACACAGAGAGACTCTGATGACGACTCTTCTCAGATGCCTTTGTCTCACAGAGCCCTCCTCCAGTCCCACAGACTTTCTGCCTATGACAATGTTGCCCCCTCTAGTCTTAGTCTTCCTGCTGACACCTCCATCTGGACATCCTTTGAGATCTCGCTGGCCGAGCCAGAGGGAAGCGACAAGGCAGTGAAATTAGGGCAGGGTCAAGAGAGACCCCCAGAGGAGAGGGACAGTACAAGTACTCCAGATCAAAGTGCAAGCGGTGCTGAGGATGATCTCACAGGAACAAACGAAGGTCTCACCAACATGCTGACCGAGCTCAAGCAGGAGCTTAAGAAACAGAGGACGAGCTACGAAAGCTGCATTCGCAAGTAAGAATGAGTGACTTCTTGTCAATAACCAATTAAAATCAGCATGAGTTGTTATTTATAACCTCTTTTTCTCTTTTTTTGAGGTTGGAAGAGTCCTGTTTGAAGTACCAATCCCAGGTAAACCGCCTCGAGGAGGAGCTAGACCAAGAGAAGAAGAAGTTCCAAATGCTGGAGATCCGACTCAGGAACTCGGAGCGGGCACACCAAGATGCAGAGAACCGAAACATTCTTCTCCAGAAAGAGATGGAGGAGTTCTTCAAAACCCTTGGAGATCTGACCACAGGTGCAGCACGGACCAACTAGACCAACCTGCCTTCATCTGGTCCATCAGAGGAGGAGGAGCTCAATTACTGGGAAGACCAGCCAGCCCCAAAGCTTTTAAGACCAAATACCTCTAGTGCAGTACTACTTGCCATCATGTCCTCTTTAGTACAGCCGTCTTGTGCCTACACTTACCAGTGCCGGTGCCAAACAAGAACTCCTCTGGACCAAGCAAGCAATTTACCATTCCACAATCCTTCAATATTCTAGACAATTCTTCATATACACCATAGGTCATGTAATTATTTATTTATTGACTAAATCCCTCTGTAAGAAAGCAAAAAAAAAAAAGCCTTATTGATGTGAGGTCCAGTCTTCCCATTCACATCCTCTTCATTTCCCCTTACAGAGAACCCCAGGAAAGAGACCTAAACCCGGAAATTTGTTAGCTTTCAAGCACTTCAGGATCCCTCGACTCAAAGTAAATGGGTCTTTTGAATGGGTTTTTGATTAGATGCCTAAAGTAAGTTACATAAAATTCATCAGTAAGTACCCCGCTTGAGAACTTTGAAGCTTTTAAGTCTTTAAAAAGGCGGTTGCTAACAAGTGGCAGGGCCAGACAACAGAATGTCACTATGCCAAGCCATGTTGTGCTTTTACAGCCTTGCTGTGGTGGCCACACAAACATACTGTAGTTTGTTTATAGCCTCACATTAGCTTTTACTTCTGGTGATTGCATTTAGGCTTTAAAAATCCTAAAAGTGGTGTTTATTTGTGAAGATCATCTTGCTGAACAAAACATGTAAGTATTATAAACGTTTGTTTGCCACAAAGCTTATTTTCTGCAATGAGCCAAAATCCAATGGGAAAATCCCCTCAGCTTTTTGATGAGGGAACCAGGGTAATGCTTACCTCAACATCGGCCTACAGAAAAATGTCATCCCTGGGGTTCTCTATAGAAGTCATAGTCATGAAAGAAAATATTGACTTAACAGAAGAAAAGAAAACAATGTGCAACATTAAAATTCAACTCATTTATTTACTAGAGTTGAAGGTAGACAGTTTCCATTTCTGATGTATATAATTGGTCTGTTAGTGAGGCAATTTCAGATTCAAACGATAAACTTCACACAACTGGCCTGATGAAATCCCACCTCAACGGGTTAACTCTTTGCTGTCAGTGTTTGCGGTCAAACCATCCAGAAGACTGCAGCATTGTCCCAGAAGTGCTGAATGGCTGTCCTGTCTTTCCTCTAAATGTACCTGCACTAAAACCAGATGTGCTCAGAGAAAACTCATGCGTCATCTATTCTATCGTTTCTATTTCTGAGGAGATGGGAGGAGAGGAAAATGACTAAAAGAGGAAGCCACAACAGTCAATCGAGGTGTGGCCCAGATAGGGTCAAGACATGCGTCACAATCCCCAAAGTGCATTCTGGGAGCTGATGCTAGGGGGGGTTACTGCCTGGAGTGCCCAACCATGAAAAGGGCAAAAAGACAGGTTGGGAATTGGAGCCATCAAATACATCCAAAGGTTACCATGGCAGGCTGCAAATGCCTGTTTCCTGACTCTCAGAAAACATACAAACATCTACAGTAAAATGTACAGATCAATCACTGACTATACTAATCTATGAATTATATTGCACAGAAAACAAAAAAAAAATGAAACAAAATGCATATAAATAGTACTTCTGAATGAAATGTACATTACATACAATAGACGCCTCCTAGCTTGAAATAAATAAATAAATAAATAACGCAAATACAGACAAAAAAAGGATCTTCTTTTCTCATTTCTTTCGAATAACGTGTGCCATGATAACTTCAAAAAACGTGTGTTTGTGTGTATGTGCATGTGTGAGGTAGAACTCAGAAAGACGCACCACAGGAGACAGGAGCATCTGCAACGGAGAAAATCACTGAACTGAGTAAGGGCACTTAAATTAAATATGTTAAATATCAGACAGCTGTGAATAACGTCTGAGAGAACCTGCCAAAAGGGTAAGGTGACTAATTTTGAGTTAGTCTCTGGTGACAGTCCCCACATACAGAACTCATTCTAGCCAGTGGAGTGGCCTATATTAAATTGTTACAGCGCTAACAGGAATCACTAGCTCCTCACATCTCGATTCTCTTACATTCACCCTGTTCTTCCTCATCCAACAGACCATTGCCTAGAAATTACATCTAAGTAACCAAAGTTAAAATACAGTCAGTTTACAGTATGCTATAAAGAAATTCAGTGTCAGGGCAATCTGACTGCTTGTCAAGATGCACACTATCAGAGGTGAAATATATTTAAAAAATTGGATACACCAAGGGACGCTTTCTACAAGAAAGATGAGGATATCAAAATAAAATCATCTGTAACCGGATCCAAGATGAAGTGCGCTATAGTCTACTATTAAAAAGATAGTTGGTGATTCATTCAAATGTCCCAAAAACAATACAAAAAATGCCAAATAAACAATTCAAAAATATACTCAACATAATTTTGCAGTGCTAACAGTGTGGTAGTCGACTGTGTAGCAGTAGCTAAAAAAACAGCAATGTGTAAAGTACACTCAGATCCCTCTCTTTCATAACATACATCACAGATTCACATCAAAACATACTCTGATTCTTTCCAGCAAAAATACAGTAATAATGATACACTTTCAAACCACAATCATTTACAGCAAAAGAGGGGGAGGGGGAATAAAAACAAACTGTACATTAAAAGCGCGGCTCTACAAACTAACATGAGAAGTTCCGTTGGCCTTTCCCATCACACACACTGATGAGGGAAGGTTTGTTTTTTGTGTGCCAGTGTGTGCCAGTGTGTGTGTGTGTGTGTGCCAGTGTGTGTGTGTGTGTGTGTGTGTGTGTGTGTGTGTTGTATGTGTGCGTTATCTGCAGCAGGCCAGCGCACCCAGAGAAGCGTGGCTGTCCAAGCTGCTATCTGTTTCAGAGGTCATGGTGGGGTCACTGCTCGGGTCAGTGGGCTCTGTGGACATGGACGAGACATCGTTGGCCGAAGAGGAGGAGGACGTGGGCTGAGGGGGGCTGTCAATCACTGCTGCACCTGTGCTGCGAAAAACACACGTCAACGCATAGGTTTCATTGAAATACACAGGATATTACTGTTGTCTACGGAGTCATAAAATACATAAAAAGATGCAAACAGTGCATCTAGCTTTAAATTCTCCCTGAGTACTGATATGGCCATTTGCATGTGAAAAGACATCCAGTTTAAACGTTATTCTGGAAACGTTACAAGTTTATTCTTGAAATATTATGATTTGATCACAAAATACTACAAATCCATTCTCAAAATATGTCAGCCTTATTCATTAACATTTTCTCCTAATTCCCAAAGTGAGTATGGCCCTAATATACAGTTCACACTTAAAATTGAAATACTGTTTATTTCATCATATATGCTACTTTTTAAACAAAGTAATAATAAACTGTTATTACATCCAGAGCCTTTCAAAATATTTTTATTGTGCAAGTTGACGTTGATGTTAAGAAAAACAGCTAGATTGTGTAGCCTTAAATCATGTATGCATATAATCAGTATTCAGTGATCGTCATATAAAGTAATATAAAGTATTCAAAGTTTTAACTTTTCTTTATGCATTCTCATTGTCTCTCATTTTTATTTTAAATTATTTTATTTCCACTGTTGCCTGTTACTTCTGTGTTCTTTTATGTTTTGTGATTTAATAGAATCTGTACATCTGTTTTTGCATTTTTGCATATGTTAGTATGTGTGTATATCATCTACATGTGTTTTCACTAATTGCTAAATAAAGTAATTTTTTTGAAAAAGTATTATCAATCTTGCATTATTTAATCATATGACTGAGCATCATAATCTTGTGATACAAAACCTTGTGGACATTTTTCTTACATCAATCCTCTGATAAATGACCATTTATACCATCATGTGCCTCTATTGACTCACTATAATCCATCCTTCCCACCTCTTCTTATCTCCCAGAGTTATCATGATTACTCACCTAAAGGAGGCGGCTGGCCTCTTATCACTCCATTTCTTGTCCACTCCTCCCATTCACTCACTTCCTTATAAATAAGCCCTACAGATGAGAGAGCAGGAGAGGGTTAAGTAGGGAGATACAGAGAGAAATCATTGACGTGTGTATATACTTTTTCTGTACAGTGTGTGTTGCATACTGTACACTCCAAGCCGCATCGTGTTTCTAACTTGGACAGGGTGTGCTGGTGTGACCCTTCTAAAAATGAGTGAGGGGTCATTATCACCTGGCAGGGGTTAGGATGAGCTCATCCTGCTGCACAACTGATAAGTGATATTTACACACAATCTGAAGTCCTCCCTTGCTTCACAGAATCAGGTTCCCCCACAGTGGAAAACACTGACAGGCTTCAGAGAGGGATTTCGAGTCACCACAACGCACCCTCTGGCAACTACAGTGGAGACTCAGAGCCCTTCAGGCAACAATGTCTGTAACCAACGGACTGCATATTTACACATTCGCTGGCTGTCCTGCTGGATTTCTTTGGACATGGTTTATTTTTGTTCTTTCCTTGAATAGAAAACAATCATGTCACCACCAACAAATTGCTAATCATAGACTCTGGCCAGCTGATTATTTCTATTTCATAGACAAATCTAATTTGCAGAAATTTAATGCAACTACAAACTATCCAATTATTAAATGTATCCAACTACAGCGGATACATTTCATAGTTACTAGCAGTTGTACAATAACATATTCGATGCTTAATTAGTCTGGTAGTTAACTTTAAGTATTTTGAAGCAAATACTGATCTCTTACGAGAACGCTGTGTGACAAAAATTATACACATTTTTCCGTTTATAAAAAAGCCTAGGAAGTCCACGATTTGTGATGTTTAAATCTAAGGTTAAAAACATACATCTGTGAGAACCATTTTATAAGGACTGACTAAAAACACAAAAATGGGTTTAAATAGATAAATAAGTCACATGGTTTAAATTCTAAAAAGTTGGTTACATTATCTCATTTACTTCATTCTTCATAGATTAATTTGAGATGTAAAAGTATCTGTTCTGTGCTCTACATGTCCAAAAGAGTCTGTCTCCTCCCACATGCCCTGGGAACTTGCGGCCATTTTTCTCATTAGAGTGAACCTCTCGCTGAGGAAACATCACTTTTACTCTCATGATGATTATTTCCCCTCCCTCAAGAGCCAGAGGGTAAATAATACACCGACAGTGAAAAGAGAAGTGTTGCGTGTACTGGTGAGAATCTTAGTATGCTGTCTAACCTTTCCACTCTTCCACGGTATGCTCCCTCTCATCCAGCTGTTTGTCCAGGATCTTTGGAGGGGGCTGAGAAAGAAAAAATAGCTTGAATGGCACATCATACAAGAGCAATGCCAACTTTCCGCTTTGAGTGATATAATTAAAATCTCATGTGACCCATTTAAGACTCATACGCTCCGATCAGCGAACCACTTACCGCTTCCACTTCAGCTGGGTCGTACCAAACGTTAATGTAGGGGTGCTGCAGGGCCTCGTCTACAGAGATGCGCTTAGAGGCATCAATCACTAACATCTTAGATAGGAGATCTCTGGCTTGGCTCGCTGAGGGGAGAAAAAACCAAGATAGATAAGATGCTGGTAATCACAAGTCTACAAACGTGATTTGACAAAGACTTATGTATGATTTTCAGTCATGATAACACAAAAACACTACCTTTCAGTTTGTTGTGGTCTGAGTCAGCAGGGAAGAGCACATCTGGGAAGAGTTTTTCGAAGCTGTAGCCAGCGTAGCGTGGTCTGTTTTCTACATACGTTCTAACTGACTGGTTCAGCTTCATTAGAAAATCCTGAGATGGAGTGCCTAGCTGCTCGATTACCTTGTTCCACTGGTCAATGTCTGAAGTGTGAATGTTAAGGAAACATACAATTCACTCCCACACATATACAGTAACACACCATCAGGGCACTTTGACATTTAACTTTCTTTGGAGTCGCAACAGCTCTGCTTATGTAGTCCACACACACAGATCACAGCATCTACAGTGATGCAGCCTCTCACTCCTTTCCTGAGCAGCTAATACATCACTAACTACCGCCTTTAATCATCTCGTTTGGCTTGACGTAATCACAATAGATGTGTGCAGCAGAGCGATGATGGTCGTGTTTGTCGGGTGGAAAAAATTGAAAATGAACAGCAATGTGAGAGAGGGACACTCTCAGGACAGTGTTGGATCTCTTCACACAGAATGAAGTGATGACACAGTGATCAATCAATGATGGGGAAGGATACGATCAGTGCCGGGGAACAACACGCTTCCCCTGATCATCTCGGCCACTATGCAGCCCACTGACCATACATCCACTGGAGGTGGACGTTTAGATGACAGGGAGGTGGACATGCAAACGCAATGGTGAGATTTAAAGAAAAAAAAAAGCACAAACAAAGTGAGAAAGATGCAAGCAGAATGGCAGTGGTGTGATGGCGTGTGGAAATGAAAACGGAGAACATGCAGCAGCCTGATATATGAGAGAAAGCGATGCAGTGAGCTTATAAAAATGAAAGCTGACACGTTTACTGCCAATGACAGCCAGAAAGCTTCAAATTAGGCATGTTACACCGTGTCATATTAACAATCCCCCTTAGCCTGAGACAAAATACTGTATTCTGACAGTCTGCACAGCACGAAGCACAAACACTTTACAAAGATTGTTAAGATTAACAGCATGAAGAAGAATTTAAAAAGTCCCAAGGATACAGTCCCTTCCTGGGAAGAGGATTTTATGGCGAACCATTTCCGCCAGTATGCAGCCCACAGACCATATGTCCACTAGTGAAGTGGAACAAAGCCAATAAGAGGTGAGAGGAGTGCACAACAACAGGTTAGTTAGACGTAGGAGGCCAGTTAGTGAGCAGTTTCTCACAACAAAGTCCCATCATGTGCACAAGCACCATGCAGCTCACACTGTGTTAAAGCAGATTTATCTTCAGGTCCCAGTACATGGGGTTTGAACAGGTCTAACACAAATCTTTCTAACGAAAACTACAAAAGGGTTGGCAGAAACAGTACATTGACTACTAACCATTGGCTTGGTAGCCCATTCCCAGGATAACCTCTGGTGCTCTGTAGTAGCGTGTAACCACGTACGGCGTCATCAGGAGGCCCGTGGCAGCTGTCCGAGCCAAGCCGAAGTCTAAAATCTTCAGTGTGCAATCTGACTTGACAACTATGTTACTGGGCTTGAGGTCCTAAAGAGGAGCACATACCAAAATGTCAATTTTGTAAATGTTAATTTTGTCAATAAACAGCAATGACATTGTTTGAAATAAAGCCAATTAACAGCTAGAAACGTAGTGACAACTCAGTGACAACTTAGTGTATTTTTCTTGAAAAGCATACTATGTAGGGATTGACGGTTGCAGTATGTAAACAGTGTTGCAACTAAAATGAGAGCCAGAGCCAGATCCCAGATTCATTCGTTTTGGACTGAGCTGTGCACGCTTGGCGTTTCGCCTCACTATATTCGCGTTTTTTTCAACGGCGTGTACACAATTTTCATAGCTTCCTTTTGGATGTGTGCTGCTCACAGTCTGGCACCGGGTCGATACCTTTTTATGAAGTCCTGCCCTCAACTGCCCCAGTGCCAGGGAATGCTCAAACACCGCAAAATAAGAAACAACATAAGAAAATACAGGCAGAGGGTGAAGTCTCTGAAGAGAAATACACAGCAACACACTTCCAGTGGCTCATAAGTGATGATTGAGAGGGATGACTTCTGTATGAGTCCAAACCCCACATTACCACATCTAGGCCAGCAGCATTGTGTGTTTTTGTGAAGTATCGTCTCAACATGTCACAAGATAATAGTGTGCTAAACTATCCATCATGACAAAAATCCAACTGATAGCCTGGAGAAGCTATTTCCTAAAGATGACTTTTTGTCTATGTCATGTTTGTCTCTGCAGTGCAAATTGCTTTCTGAGGTGATTTGTTTGCTAGTAGCAAAGCATTTACGGATTCCAGATGAATCAGGTGGTGGCATTTTACAATATTGATTTTTGGGGGGTGCTGCTTTTTCATTCTAGCTAGGAATAATGGATTGCTGAAGATGTAACATTCCCTTAGAGGACCTTTGCTGAATATATTTTTTTAAGATGCTAATTCCATAAGCAGCGAGGCAAGGGGGGGGGGGCCCGAGGATGGGCGCTATATTTTCATGATGATATGTGAGTCTTGATATCAGTGGGGCATGATGAAGAGCAGCTGTGATTAGCTAGTCAGTGGGACACACTCACTGGTACTCACATGCTCTAACAATTCATGTGTTACTATACAATCTACCACTAAAAACAAAAAAGCATGGCTCAAAACACGCAGAGAGGTAGACTGACTTCATTTTCTGCTCAGGATGCCTTTACTATATCTTTACATTGTAAAAAGTGATTTGCTGCTATATCATTGTTGTTCTGCAAGTCTCATACAGTTCATTCAACATACTAGCCGTTATCAAACTACAGTCAGCGAGCAAATACATTAGTGCCCTATTATAATTTGATGTGACAACTGTCTGCATATTTCTACTGCTAAGGCCATTTTCACTTGTTCAGTCGTTCTGTAATTGTAAACACAGTCCATGCTGGAGGTGGGATCACCAGAGGCTCCACAATACAATATTATCACAGTGCTTTAGTCGTGATACAATATTATTATAATTTTAAACATTTTGTGATATGCTGAGTATTGTAATAACATGAATTCTAAAACATGGTGATTTATGACCTTTTTATACTGTAAAATATGTCTCCAAAGTTTTACAGATAAAGTTTTTCACTTCAGTCATTTTATTGCAGCCAAAAGTATCTAGTTAATTGAGAAATCAATAGATTAGTATTGCAGTAAGTTACCCATATTAATTATTAATTAATTTTATAAAAAATTTATACTTTGTGTCCATGTATCCATACAATATTGCCACACAAAGTACTGACACACTATGCTGTTAGGTTCGCCCCCCATCCCATCTATGCACACACTTCACACCTGCTTGTTACTGATCCTTATGGGAAAATAAAACATTTATCTGGCTCATTCAAAACTGAGGTCAGAAGTCTGTATCACCTCACATCAGCTTCAGAAAAGCTGCTAAAAAGCCAGTTCATTTTGTTCAAGGACATCTCATTAAGAACGCTTGCTTTGACTTAGACTTTACAATTAAAGAAATGACACAAATATTACAAAGTTTATGTTTTTCTCAAATATATTTTCAATAGGGTTTTTTTGGTAATTAAAAGACTATATTCGTCATCCTATAGTGTGCCAGTTGACCATTTGCCCTTACGCTTTAGTGTCAAGTGTCACTTAAGGTTTAAACTGTTCTCCTTCGGTACACTGCCCTGGCATTCATCTGTGCAGTCGCAGCCAGCTGCTTACCCTGTGAATGATGCCGGCAGCGTGGAGGTGTTTGATACCACACAACATCTGATAGAGCAGATACGACAGCCTCTCGTGGTCCAGCTCCATCTGAATGACCTGGCACAGGTTGGCATCCATCAGCTCCATTACCAAGTATCTGACGGAGCACAAACAATTTTGTGGTTGGGAGGCATCTTAGCAAACACACACACACACGCAAGAGGACATAGTTGGATTTTAGTACATCCACACTTCACATGTAGTTACTTACACATCTTGGAATTCTTCTAATGATTTTTGCGGCGTAAATACATTTAAAAGGCCGATGATCTGTGGGTACAAAATGACATAAGTCAGAATGATGTTTTTGTGTGTACATGTCACATTGAAGCACAATATGATTTACACACATATTTAAGCATGCAAACGCTATTAATTTCTGCCATTTTAAAATGCCCCGTCACCCACGGGTCATGTGGATGAATATATTTGCATACTTACATTTTTGTGATTGACACATTTCATTAGGACTAGCTCTCTGAACGCCCTCTTGGCATGGGTTTGATTTTGAAACGGCCGACTCAGCTTCTTGATGGCGACATTTCGTTCAAGGATTTGGTCGTAAGCAGAGCTGAGGAACAAAGTCAGGGAATCATTTCAAAACGTAGCCTAAAAGGGATTAGCGTTACAGGTCATGGGTCTTACTTCAACAGTTTAAAAACCTCAGCTTTTGTCATAAAAGAAAAAAAATCATATAATTTCTTGAGGTGACAGTAAATTATTCTTTCCTCTAATGAATGTTCTGGGGACATTTTGGAAACAGTGACCCACATTTCATCAGAAAGCTGTTTGAACACTCACCAGACAATTCCCTGTGCTCCTGAGCCGATGGGTCTTAGATTCTGGTATCGCTTCAGTACTGTGAACGTCGAATCCCCAACATCTAGGCTGTAGAACTCTCTTTCTCTCTTGTTTTTGTTCATGGCGAAATCTTCAATTAGTGCCTTCTGTGCATCCAAAAATGTCCTCTGTGTAAATAAAGACGGGCACACGTTTAAATATTTTGTATTGCCAGGACAATACACCACAGATTCCAGCACCCCGGCCAAAAATTGGAAATTCAAATCAAAATCCAAGCTCCCGAAGAAGCAGATTAGGAGTGGAGGAGAAAAGACACTGCTGAATTTCACACTTGAGGCAAGCACTGCGGTTCCTTATCTCAGCAACTCAGCAAACACACCAGGATGTGGAAGATTTGATATCATCAGCAGTGGTGGCAGAACAGCAGGCCACAGCGAGGTCTACTCCATCATATGAAACATGACTCTCGGAGTGACTCTGTCACACTGGAAAACCAAGCCCAGTGATAATTCCTGCGAGTTTGGAGCCCAGCCCAGGACTCCAGCCCAGTTCTACAAGCCGGTCTTCCACGAGCACATGTTAACTGGGTCAAGTTGCACCATGCGGCTATGAGCCCAGATAAGACTCAACACCGAGACACCAGTTTGTGTGCAAGATGTCCCCGAACATGTTCATTAAAACAAAACCAGCTCAAATCTAAAAAAGGCGACTTCCTTTCCCTCCCTTCATTTCTTACATAAGCAACTCAATCACCCTCCCCTCTCTTCCACTCTGCCGACACACAGTCCATATGAGGGATATAATTGCCAGAATAAAATGAGTCAGCTCTCCGTCTGTTCCTCCAACGTCACAAAGACGTACATAACATTCACCTCCCTCACAACATGGAAATAGACTTGCCGCCTCTTTTTATATTTCAGACAGGAAGACAATTATGCTTGTCTGATTTATGAATGACATTGCAGTTAGTGTACAGCAGTGGTATGTACAGTTATCTGTCGCTCTGTGGTAAGGTCATTATTGCAATAATGGCAACCCATGAGGGTAATTAGGGTCAGGTCGTCGCAGGGAGAATCACAGTCTGATTTGATCCCCTGAACTCTCATTTAGTCACACACACAGTGTTAATATTACTGCCCCTGCTGTGAAATAAACTAGTATTGACGCTTACAACGACATGCTGCATCGACAAATACCTCTAAAATCAATGGCACACTATTAGATTGCAGTTATATGTCGGCCGCAGTATTCACAAGGAATGCAGCAGCAGCCACATCAGTAGTCTCAGCAGCACCTAAGAGGTCTGGACCTCGTGGATGGACTTGAAGGCAGGGAGCTGGAATACACCTCAGGTGGCCTTTGTATTCTGCAAAAGCAGAAATATAGCAGGGGGTCATTCCTAGAGCGCACTGCCCTCTAATGACTTAACCTCTGTTTTCTTCAAACAAGCTGCTTCAGCGTAATGATTTAATGAATGGCTTCCGGAGCACATACTTAAAGGGCAATTCACATCTTGGACATGGTAATTAACAAATATTATACTCCAATTAAAAATATTTGAACTGCACTTTCACATTAACACAGTTCACAATTTTATGGTGCAGCTTTCTTATCTATACATCACATACCATAAAACACACAACTAATAAAATCTAATAGGTAAAAGTTTATACTTTTTCCATTGATGGTATATTATCTCATGTTCTCCTACAATCTCAGCAATACACGTGCACATTTCAGAGGGGAAACAGAGGACACGCCCCCATCAATATTTATAATATTTGCATATCATAAAAAACATGAAAGCATCAGAGGACGTTTATTCTGGCAAAAAAAAAAAAAGATTACAAAGTAAATGAATGCAGGAAAGGCACAATTTTGTGCATTAAATTTACAGGTATGCAAGAAATGAAGTATATGATTTTATTTTAAGTATATGATTTTTTGGCAGACACCCCTCATGTTTCCTGTGTGCCCCCTCCCATGTTTAAAACAAAACCTACGCCCCTGCACATATGTATTACATGATACCATATGGAAAAGATGACTTCTATAACATCATATCATCATATACGCTCAAAACAAAGCTGACACCAGTCCACACACAGAAAGACGCAGAGAAACAGAAGACCTTGCTTCATCTCTCAGTCTCATATTAACAGCAGAGACTGAGTGAGGACCATTATCGAGCCGTTATTTATTTTAACTCGTTGTCAGCGTGTTAACCTTGGCCATACGACCCCTCGTCTTGTCTTGACGGAGGCAGCTGGCGGACTGGAAAGACGCAAGCAAGAATGCACGCCTGCTAAAAACGTAGCATTTATACGCCGGACAGTGCACGAACAGACATTATTAAAGTAATAATGACAGTCGTATCGTGATATGACCGGGCCTGTTTGTGAAACAGTGCGCAGTCGGTGGTGAAACAAGCCGCTGCTTAAATCTATATACGAGCTCTACGCCGTGTATAGACGTATCGCATTGTAACGACACGAAAATAGAGTGCTCTCGGTGAAGTGAAGCTATGATTTAACACCCTAAACAACAACCACGTCGGTAAGCAGCATGCTCATAGCGACATACGACCCTCCCCCACGGCCAAACAATAAGCACGTCTGAGGAGCAGAGGTGCGAATCCTCATCTTACCTCTGTCATCAAATCAAACTATCGATCCCCCCGCGGTCCGATCGGCGGCGAAATGTTCCGGACTATTCGTTTATGCCGCCGATTGTGGATGATTTATTCCGTTGTGCGGCTTAAAAATACATGACCTCACCAAATTCACTTGCCTACGTTTCCATCTGGCTACTACTGACAGGCCAGGACGCGCAGTGCGCACGGGGCATGCGTCCCAGCAGTACGTCACTCATCCACAGAGACACACCCACCACTCCTCCTCCATCCATCCATCCTTTCTTCCGCCTGCCTATCTACAGACTACAAATTAGAGGAAAAAACTGAGAACAAGAGTGGAGGAACGGGAGGAAGATACCAAATGCAGATGCTTCCGTGCAGCACTGAATGGTTTGTATGAAAATGACATGAATAAAATGCTACAATCATCAACACAGTTAAACCGCTAAGATTTTGGACAAAAATGTAAGACAATGCTCTCAACCGTCATCACCATAATAACACCAAATGATGTAATATAAACGTTCATCTTAAGATCTGTTTAGTTAAGTCTTGTATTGTCTTTGATGTCCTTTTGTGATAAATGTGTATGAATCAATAACTGAAAGGCCTAGGAGGCACAGGCTCAGGGGCCAGAGGTGTCAGGGCTTTTACCTGCAAAATGTTTCACAAAATAACATGTATTGACCAGGAAGAGCCACAAAAAAGACAATAAAGAGTTGCAAGAACCTGGGACAAACACAGTAAAAATACAAAAAGGGACAACACAACCAAATAAAGATGCACAATGACTACAAAGCAAGGCAAAATGACAAAAGACACAAAATTACCTCAAAAAGACACAAAATGACTGCAGAGAAACACAAAATGACAAAAAAGACAATTACACACACACACATATAAACAAAATTTCCTACATACAAAATGTCTACAAAAAAGACACGATTTATGAAGAGACACAGACTGCCTCAAAGAAAAAGAAAAAAACAAGCAAAAACACCACAAAGTCTGTCTATGTGATTTAAGTCCTATATAGGAGCAGTGCTGGGGCCTCTTACATGTCTGTGCTCAGGGGCCCATCATTTCATAATGTGCCTATGTTTGCTTTCTATCCACCTGCTGCACTCAGGTAAAAAGAGATCTTAATCTCAATGAGGGAATATCTTGTGGAGGAATGGTGTTCATGCCTACACCAACAGGCATGAGGTGGCCTGACTTCAAACTAAGACATTTAATGTTGGTTTGTCTTTCAATTCACCTATCTATCCATCTATTTATCTATCCACCTATACAGACCCTATGCTGTATGATAGATAATAAGAAAGTGGTCATATTTTAGTCCAACAGCAAATGATGTTGGACTTGCATTTCCAATAATATATATATATATATATATATATATATATATATATATATATACTCTCTTTCCTTATATATATAAAATATTTATTTCCAATTAAATATGAAGCTCCATATTTTCCTACTTTATATTTCAGAAATGTCTATATTCTGATGACAATAGAGAAAATGTCAGACAGGCAGTGCCAGGCTGTATGGTTTATGGATCACTGTAAGTCAAAACGTCATTCACATTTTTTTCTGTAACTAAAGCTAAAAGCACTGAAAACTGATGCCCATTTTGTCCCACAAACTGACCTCACTGCAAAACCCTCCACAGAGGAAAAGGACAGCCCAGTCCACACAAAGGTCATTAAGTGACACACAGCTTCAAGCAAAATAGTCACATTTTTCTCAAGCAATTTGGCATTCATATGGATAAATATTTCAAATTTGCTCTTTCTTTCTTCCTCCTGTTCTATCTTTCCTTCAGTCTTTTGTGCTTTATTCTTCAGGTCTATTTAAATTAGGCAAGTTAGTTGGTTGGTTTGTTAATACTTTTATAGATTTTGCAAACAGTCTTGGAGTTGGAACCCAATTATTACAGTATGATTGACAGGTTTTTTATATATGTATGCAGACTTGCAGACAACTAGATCTAAGTTGATATTTGCTGAAGGGATTTATTAAAGCTGTGATGTTTGGTAAGGAGACAAAATACCAGTTTTAAGAGTGGTATTTACAGTATTGTCAAAAGGAACTGCACTGAGTGTGATTTTAATAAAGAGATTTATGCACTTATCCTTAAGTAAAAGTAAAAATACCACCCTGTGAAAATGCTTTGTTACAAGGAAAAGTCGGGCTTTTAAAATGGCACTTAAAAGTAAGTATAATCAGGAAAATGTACTTTAAGTATTAAAAGTAAAAGTATCCAATGATGAAAATCTTTAAAAAAAATAAATAAATAAAATACATTAAAAACACACACACACACACACACACACACACACACACACACACACACCGCAATATTCTTCAAAAAGGGAGGGAGAAAAAAACACTCAAAAACTTGAAATTATTAAAATAAAATAGAAAAAAACACCCCAAAACTCAGAATTATTTAAAAAAGAAAAAAAAAAACATTTTAAAAAATTGGAGGGGGGGAAACACACCCAAACTCAAAATTATTACAAAAAGACTTAAATGTTTATCAAAATAGTTGGCAATTAATTTTCTGTGAATCGACTGATTAATTAATCAATTAATCGTTTTAGCTGTACTTGTATAAACTGTTTGGTAATTTTATTTACAACAAAACATAATATGTTATAAACTCTCTGTATGATTTTTAAGTAAAAATCGGAATGTGTGGGGTAACTAAAACTGTTAGATAAATAGTAAAAAGTACAATATTTCCCTCTGAAATGTAGTGGAGCAGAAGCATACAGTAGCATGAAAAGAAAATACTCAAGTACTAGTACTTCAAATTCGTATTTATGTACAGTACTTGAGTAAATACACCTAGTTACATTCCACCTGAATATACAGTTTTGTCAGTTTCCGGGGTAAACAGTGATGCAGCAGTGATCGTATATACATCAATAAAGGGTTTATTTTGCAGGATCAGTGTCATCAGGGCAATATTTAGCATCTTCTGTCAGCCCGTGGATCTTATTTCCTCTCCATGTGGGATCATTTGTGGACTATGCTCTGCAATAATCTATAGCATATAACAGTGAGGATACCATCTAGAGTTCGTGCATCACTTTCTATACGCTACAACAGCGTTATTATGCACGGAGCCATGCTCTGCGAAGGCATGTGACTGAATAAGGACATTAGGGTAAAATTGCGTTAACTTAGCGCTGAGTAGTTTAAATTCCCCCTGCACCCGCCTGACAGCCCTGCATGCTTGTTATTTATCCTCGTCCCTGCGCAGATACCCCGGGGCCTGCAGAGACAAGCTGCGCGCGATAAGCGGCATGGAGAGACGTCCCAGCACCGACTCCCGCTGCAACACAAGCCTACTACGCTTTCTTACCCCTTGTTCGAAGAGAGCCCGCAGTGTGATGATCATCGTGGAGGAGCAGCCCGACAGCAGCAGGCTACAATCCACCCGTGTGGCCGAGGTCGTTCGTCCTTCCCAGGCGTCTCTGTAGCGCACCTACCGCCGGGGATCCTCCGCACCTTTGGGCGTCAGACGGATTAGTTAAATCGGTGTAGCTGATCTCACGCCACCCGCTATTGGTGGCTCTGACCTGTCGCTGTCAAACCGCGAGGCTAATCCAATTATGTGTTTAAAGGCGAGAAGCTAAGAATAGCCCCAATTACAGTAAAAAGTTTCAGATCTTCAGCGTGGTGCTGGTGGCGATCGAGCAAATGAATGGGGCACCATGTATAGTTAATGTCATTGATGAATTACCTGCCGGAGCGGAGCAGCGTTTACACAGAGGACGTCAAAACAGCAATGCGATGATCACAAGGATTATTTTGGATCGACGGTGGGAGCACTGAAGATAATACAAAGGATCAGAGCGCTGACATAGGTTACATATGGTACCAGGTAATGTTGAGCTATCATCCTTCATCTTCATCTTCCTTCTTATAGTGCTGCTTTTTGACAGTTTGCTGAAATGAGGTGGGTGTCCTCACGTTTACCTCTGAGATTTCACATGTAAAGTCTCTCACTTTGGGCTCTAACCCCTTGCTAGACATTCACAGGACTGTAATGAGATTTACCTTTAAGAGTAATGCATAGTATAGCCTTCATATTCAGGCCTGTGACGACAAAAATCATCTTGGTGAAATGTGTTGTTTGGTAGGGGCTGCTTATGCTATAGCTACATAAACTGGACTCAAGGCAAACACATTATCTTCACAAATCATTCTTTGTTTGTCATGATGCATAAATTCGGGAATTTAGTGAAAAAAAGGCAGTAAGAGACCTAGATCCTGAAGAAGCATGTTGTCCCAAATTCCCAAGGATACAGTACAGCTTCCCCTCTGTCTGTGTCTATATCATGTGGTTGTCTGCTTAGTGGATCACTGAGGCGTTTTGTATGTAACAGGATAATAGTTGTTGACAGCATTTTAGTCCAAAGGCAATGAATAGGAAATGAATTAACACCCAGGAGAAAAAAAGTGTGCAAACCGGACATGGTATCAGATTATTAGACACAAACAGAGTTGACTCTAGATGGCAAAACATCCTGCAGTTGTATAAGAGTTATTCTTTGGGATTTCATTGTAATTATCAAGTTTTAAAGGTTGTGATTCAAGGTATGCAGGGGCTGTGATAAGATGCAAAAGTTTGATGTTAATGGTGAAAAGGGGCAAAAGAGGTCAGACTTTGTCTAGCCAATCAACGGAGCCATTTTTTTCTGGGGGGGGGGGGCAAGGAAATAATGCTCATAGATATGATAACATGAAAATCTTACCTCACAAAAAGGATAAAAAGAAAACAGACAAAAACAATTGGACAAATAAAGAACAGCAAAGTCAAAGAAAATAATAATAAGATCACTTCAATGATTCAAATAATTAGGTTGATTATATATTTAAAAAAAATAAACGTATATGAGTATATGACATGTAGAGTTTAATTTGAGTTATAGATAGTCCAATTATTTGCTAGAGCAAATTTTTTCCCATTTAATTTTAGATTTTGCTACTTTGCAATGATTTGTGGCAATATTTTTTCCATAGGATATCAACACAGCCAAATGTTTATGTAAAAGCCATGTTGTTATATGCACAGCACAGCTCCCTTATGTTTTTTACCCCATAAATATAGCTACACATGGCATTGGTGTTATTATAACTACGATAGCAACCAATGACCAGGTTTCTGTCCCTGCAGCAGTCACAACAGTAGCTTTACACCTGTAGACAGACCTCTTAAAGCGAGGACAGCTGGAAGAGTTTTTGCTCTACAGTGGATGGGTGGGTGCACCTGGCAGGGTTCCTACTTTTTTCTTCGATCCCTTCATCATAACCACAAACCGGCTTGGAGGGATACAGAGGGGTTATCGTATATTTTTATCAATATAATGATTTATACACTGATTTAAATAGCCTGGTACATTTTTAGGAGATGATAACCTCACAGTTGCTTTGGTGTTTTTGTTTTCAGCCAAACATTTAATGAACTTTCCTCATATCCAGTCGACAGTCTGGGTGTCACAAGTCCAGGATAGATTCAGTTTAAGTGCCTGAAGTGATTGGGTTGGTTTGTATTGGTGAAGGCATGTTGTGTGTGTTTGAGTAGGCTATTGTATAATGCTCTAAAACATTTTTAAAAAAAAACAAAAAAAACCCACATCTGGTGGAATAAAAAACACGACAGCTGGGTTTCACAGCCTTTACCATGCATGAGGAACTATCTGATTCTGTTTTCTGTAATTTGTTCGAGAAATGAGGAAAACTTAGGGAAATTTTTTTTCTTGCAGTACATTTTCATGTCAACACTTTATCCGTCAAAAGGTTGGGGCGTGCAGTAAAAGGTTTCTCAGACCTTTTAGGAGTCAGTTTGTTGCAGATATTTCTGCCCTTTGAGACACATAGTAATGAAAATGTGTATGCTAGTTGTTTTACTGTAATCTTTCAAAGTGTTGGCCATGTCAGATCAAGTGTAATTGGGTCTTTGATGTGCCGATAATTACAGCGACATGCAGTCTTTTAAAAAATAAGGAGCTTTCATAGAATGCATTGATCTTTTATTGTGTGATTGGTTCAGTTTTATTGTATCCACCTCATCCAGAGTGGTTTAATATACATCAAATAAGTCTATCTGAAAAGATAAGAAATAACTAAATAGATCAAATTGTCAAATTAATATGAATTGCACTTTATATATACATACATAAAGACATGAATAATGTTCAAAGTGAGAAAGCTTTTTTTTGCATGTTCTGCAGCTTTCCCTGTCTATCTGTCAGCTCAGGTTATTTTCTCCTCCTCACTCTCAGCTGTATATAGTTGTAGTAATACCTGCACACTATGTGACAACAAACTTAACATGGGATCATGATGACACAGTTGCTTTGGTGCCAGAATCACAGCTCCCTCTGGTTAGAAAAAAGCCTATTAGGAAATGGGGAGGGGCAGAGGGACAGTGAGAGAGACACTGAGACTAATGGAGTAAGATCATCTAATCGCAGTCCAGTTCAGAGAACTGTCTTTTCCTCCGATCTTTCTTATATAACTGTCTCTGAAGACAAAACAATAGTTGACAGGCTTTGACATCCACGGTAATACCCTCACACAGAGATGTGGAGATGAATGTGCAGTGAGGGTGAGGAGAGGAGAATGCAGAGAATAACAAGCTTGACAAAGAATATCGGCCTAATAATACAGAGAAAACGTTTTCATGAGTGCTGGAAGACATAAGACATTCAGATGTAGGTGTTTGATTTGCAAACAGAGCAAAATCAAGGAAATTAAACCTTTCCTCAGAATATGAACTAAAGCTCTAATAAGTGATATTTTGGGTTTGTACGTGTTTTCTTTCCGTTTGTTTGTATTTTTTAAAGGTGCGTGCTTGGAATGTGTGCAGGATGAGCAGCACATTTGTTACATTAGCTGAAGTACTGGAGGCACGAGGGGGACCTCTGCTGGAGGAGGAGGTCTGGTCCCTGCTGCTGAGCACTGCAGAGTCTTTAGTAGATGTCTCTTATGAAGGTAAAGCATTTTAGATAACCCCCTTTCACTACAGGCACACATCCATCATGTCTTAACCCTATAACCATACTCTTATGGTACTGCAATGTAAACGCAATATAAACATTTGAATATCTTGTAGTATTTCTGTTTTACACCATCTTTACTATAGAACTGTACCAGCAGCAGCAGCAGCAGCATCAAATACATTAAGGACTTCCTACTTTTTTTTTCAGGTCACAACAATATGTGTAACATCATAAGCCCCACCTCCTTGCTGCTGTCAGCCACTGGTACCTTAGCATTTAAGAATTGTGGCCTATCAGATGAGGTATCCACCTTCACTGCTCCAGAGATGCTGCAGGGCCGTGCCAGCTCAACCAAACCTGCCATAGAGAGGGTCAGTGCATACATCCTCACACCTGGCCTAACAGCAAACATGGACGTACACGGTGGACTGGCCAACCACAAAGCAGCATCTGTTTATACTGTTGGCTTTATTAATCAGTATTTTAAACTCTGCTGTTATTTCCCTACGTGTCTTTTCCTTAGACTGTAATATTTCAGGATGTCAGGAGTTGAAGGACGACTGAGGTGCAAGCACGCCATCTAGTGGCTGACTAAAGGAACTGCTACTTGAATTTTGCATTTCAGAGTCCTGATTTAACTTTGGCTAGGAAAGACTCTAAAGTAACTCCTGAATAAACACATAGTTAGCGCATAAGTAATCTGACTTGGTAAATGCTTCATATCCACAATTACAATTACTTCTATAAAACAATTTATGCAACTCATAGATAGATAAGCATTTATGTTTGAAAGTGACAGACATTATCACTTATTTGCATAAAACAAAACAACATGTGCCTTTTTTAGACCATTTTATTGCCATTCTGTGCAACAGCTTTGGCTCCTGTTTATTAGCTGCCAGCCACTGTATTAACAAATAAACAGGAAATATGTTGTCAAGTTTGAAATGATCTACAGAAATCAGAGCCATTGTTGCTTTTGACTTAACTAATGGGCGATTCATTGCCTGTTCAAACAGTAATCGGCATAACTGTCATATCAAAGGAGCTCCGTACGATATTCAGAGCATTAATGAAGACGAAAACAACTGTTTGCTATGTAAAGATGTAATGGAGTAAAGGCATCTTCATTAGAGAATGACCTCTGTGTCTGTTGTAATCTGAGCTTCTCTGTTCATTTTTGTAGTTTATGGTCCGGCCATGCATGCATGTTAGTGCACGTGAGTTCCTGTGTGTGTACCCAACTGGCTAGCTCTCTACACTGAGGTCACACGGCTGTCACTACTGATACAGACACAGCCTCATAGCCTCCAGTTGCCTCCTGGTTAACACTGTTAGTCCTGTCAGCAAGCTTGCCGTTGTTAGCACTGTTCTAAGTGATCTCCATGTTGAGAGCAATTCTGGTGGGGCAACACAGTGTTTACACAGGAAATTTGATGATATAATCAAAATATGTCACACTGTAAATTACACTGAACCATACTCGCACAACAAATAAACTGCTCACTAGTGAGAGGGGATGACAGCATTGTGATGACAAAATTCCAGTTGAATAATGTGATTTGACATCACACAAACAATTAAGATCTAACAATGTATCTTACCATATAAACAGCATCACCTGAGGACAGCCTAAATAGGAGTCGACAGATTATCGGCCTGGCTGATTATGAGGGGCGATATTTGGCATTTATTTATTTGTATCTGTATTTATTTTTAATTTTAAAAAAAGTTGATGAAATTAGTAAATTGAAAAGTGTGCATATCAAACTCAAACAACATCAGGGACATAAAGTGTCAGCATAAGAGGAACTGTTACGTTGTAAAACCTCAGAGAGCTATTTTTATTCATTCATCTTTAATTTCATTTTTTTTTCTTTTTTTTTGCAGGGAACTTCTGTGCATGACGTGAAAAGTTCCAGTTTTGATTAAACATTTGCTAAAGGCATTCAACCAAATTTTTGTGTTGGATTTTGTTATATTGCAAATTCTAAATTTTTACAGAAATATTTTAATTTCTATTGTAAATGCATATGGGTTCCAAATATCAGTTCTTGGTCTCATTAAGTACTATCGTATTGGCCTTGAAAAACAGATATCATCATTAGTGTTAAAGATTTCCAAACATCAGAAACTCAAGATGGAAACAACACCGACTTAAGGACAATAAAACACAATGCAAAACTCACACCATGAGCGGCGCACAGCTAATATATGACAGTCAATATACAAATCCGCCTCACACAGTGTAGCCTGCTACAGCAAAACAGCCACTTAAGCACCACAGAAAGCTGAACAGCTCCTTCAGGAAACATTACCCAAACTCCAGTACAATTTAAACAATATGGAAACTACATCATCAACTCCACATAGAAATAAGTCCATTAAGTCGCCCTCTGACAGTCGTCATGCTCAACCCAGCAGTCAGTACTTACTTCTAACGAATAACAATAAATAGACTCACCGACTCATTGCACCTGCTGTCCAGGCGGTTTCCCCTCCAAACAGAAGACACGGAGAGCAGAATAGGGCTTTTTTTCTGTGCTAGTAGTTAGCCAAGTTTCCTTTTGAATCACTCCTGGTTAAATGATCTTGTCTTATCTTTTCCTTTTTAAGTTATGATTAAGTTATCCGGTCGATGTCGTCCCAAACGTTTTATTTCTAATTTCTGCTCAAGGGGTAAAGTGCTAAATCGGAAAGGAGTTACTAAGTCTACACGTTTCATCCCACTTACTTTAACGTAAATTAACTACTTCCGGAGCACTGACCTTCAGGCCCCACCTGCTAAACCGAAGTGCGCGTTGAGCACGCGCGTGTGCGCGAAGGTGCAGAGCCACCTCTGCCGTGCCCCACTGAGCAGCATCAGGCACAAAGACAAATTCAGACATTACTAATAAAATGCAAATATTATAATTGCAAATAAGTTGACAAAGTTTTCTTTTAATTTTAAGCTCAGCAACATTATTGTATGGGCAAAGAAAAGTCAAAGACAGTAAAAAGCAATCTAAACTGCCTCAAACTAATTAGACATTACATACCAGTCAAAGCAGCATAACCGTACATGCATGCAATGATTTTTTTTCACATATTCTTATTAGTGTGGAGCCAGGCCCCTTTGAATATAATTAAGCCTGTTGCATCTTTGTATAACCAAGAGTTAAAAATAATGGATAAAAAAACCATGAGATGGCATCACTGTCACATAGTAAACCAGTGTAATTTGCTCAGTTTTGATAATTTTCTAAAATTCTTGTCCCTCAAACTGTTTTGTTTTTTTTGTTTGTTTTTTTTTTTTTTTTTTTTAATTTATCAGCAGGCAAAATAGTGGTAGGAACACCAGGGGCACAGCAAGTGACAGCTGTAAAACTGTACATCAGAAGACTTCCTTGGAGCAGTCAGCCTTTTCCACAAAAGGCTTTAAAATGTGCAGACTCTTGATCAAAAGGCTCTGAATATCGTATTGAGCTACTTTAAATCATACTTAGTTATTTGTTTGTTTATTTTGAAGGAAACCGGAGACAAAAATTTGTTAAAAGACTTGTTATTAACACAGTTTTTTGTCAGAATTTGATCATTATGTCTAGTACATCCATTCAACCTCTGTTTGTTGGATATTTGATGTGAGGCACATCTGCTCGGCCATAAGATGTTGTTTATCAACACAGTTTTAATTATGCTGTGATTTAGTTGATAATGTCTCATTATAGCAATATGTCCAACCTGTCTTGTCATTAATCGGTTCATTTTCATGCACAGATGCTGGTGTATTCACTGGGTATGACTCTCTACTGGTCAGTTGATTTTCACCTACCTCAAAATCAGGTGGGAGCTCCTCATACAGAGCTGTCATTTTTAATTCAGTGTCACCACCTCAGTCATTATAATAACTTTCCACTCTTATTCCTCTCAGCCAGTCCAGTTGAGTGACCATCTAAATGGCCTCCTGGTCAGCATGTGTGAGGACCTGGCCCACCGCAGGGTGAATCTCACCTCCATCCTGGAAGCCTGCGAATCTCAGCATAAAGCCACCATCCTGCCGTCGCCCACCAAAGTCATTCGACAGCTGGTGGAGGAGGTTTTTCACGAATCAGTGAGTCTAGATATCTACCCACAGCATGTTACTGTCTGTAAGCTTTTCAGCTTCTCTGCAAGAAGCTGTGTCAGAATTTAAAAGCATAATTTACATAATGACAAAAAATTAAAATTATTGTAAATACCAGTTTCTTTTCCTCCAGATGGACCACGGCTCTCTGCCAGACAGTCACGTCCCTCTGAGTGGCAGGAGCCAGATGATCAGAGAGAGACTTCATGGTGAGCATGCATGTTAGAGAGAAACTTATGTGTATTTAACCTGTTGGACTGCAAATAAAAGTAACATCCAAAGCATCACACAAGAGAGAAGGCTGAGACAACATCTTTGTTACCTAACTGCACATCAGTAAATTTTAAAATTCAGCTGATTTAAAATGTGTGTTTTGTCAAAATTAAATATGTGTATGGAACAAAAGTGTCCTACTCAGCTCTATTGCTTCTTTTGGCTGCTGGTTTCAAAGCCATAAATCAGTTTGACCTTTGACCCTACATGTACATAAGTACCTTTCAGTCATTGACTCCTTTGACTCTTTTGACTCAAATGGCATACAAGCCAACAGGTTTTTGTTTTTTTTGTTGCAATTTATTGAACAGAGAAAACGGGGGTGGGTAGCATTTATCAAAGAGATGTGATCTTCTTTGAGGTTACACATACATGTTTTATTTTTGATGCCATGTATGGGGACATTTCTTTAAGCCACATGGAGGCAGGGTGAAGATCTGCACCTATATTTCAATATAGTCAGGTTACTTTAGGCGAAAAGGCGATCTTAAGGCCAATAATCTCGTAAAGAATCTGCAATATTGAACCAATTTATTTAATTTCCACAACATTTAAATGATTACAAAAGGCAAAGATGTGAAATTGAATCATTCATCCTGTGGAGTCTTTCTGGTGTAAAAGGTTCTGTGGATAAACAGGATTAAAATCTTAACCTAAAGCAAACCCAGGATTAGGCTCCTGCGAGAGCCAATAATCAAATACAGAGCACGGATGCTTTCAGGTTAAACCCTCTGCTAGCCTCATTTCTGTCCAAACGTCTCAGTGTCTCCTGGGAGCCCAGAGCAGAGACGACGGGAATCAAACATTAATGTCATCTTTTATCTTTTACCTGGTTGACAGGGAAGAGAGGGCCACTTTCAGACTTCAGCGAAGGCAGTGCTGAAGGGAGAAGATACTCAACGGACTCTGACTCAAAGTCAGGTACTGAAAAGAAGTCAGAGGGCAGAAAGAAGGAATTCTGTTAAAAACTAGTTTGTCTTGTATCCACCTAACAAGATCCTTAACTCTCGATGCCTGTTTTGACCATGTATGTGCTCGATTTATCTGTTTTCCAGGGAGTTTACCTCAGAGACCTTGGAGACAAAGACCAAGGAGCTCTCCCACACTGCTGTACCAATCTTCTTTAGACAGGTCTGTATTATATGCATACACATCATCACCACTAAAACTCTAGTTAGAAAAGATTCCCCATCTAATAAAGCTATCTGTGTGTGCATGTCAACATAAATAAATCTTTCTTTTGCGCTCCTTCACTGTCTGTAGTGACTTTGAGGACACATTGTCCCAGAGTTTGACTTTTCCAACTTGTCTGCACATCTATTACACAATCCGTCCTTCCCTGCCCCTCTCTCTCCCCTCAGACTCCCTCGTGGGGTCCGTCACAGGGACAGCAACTGCAGTTGGCTTGGTAGGAGCCCCCTCCATGACATCTCTCCCAAGACATCCGGCAGGTCTCACAGTCCTTCCATCACCTTCAGTGAGTCCTCGCTCAGCCTGAGCCAGAGGAAAGCTAAGGTAAGATCAGGGATATTTTAATGTTTTTTTCCCATAAATAAATAAATAAATGCAAGGGAAATGTTTCTGTAGAGCATAAACTAAAAGTGCATGTTGTGGATTTGTACTACAGCAGCTCTGCCACAGTATAACAGGGAGACTGTTTTACAGTATTTAGTTGAATGTTGTAGTTTGTCGTTTTAAGAGCGCACAGCAGAGCATTTACAGAGCACAAAAGTCAGAGTTTGTTGGACTTTATATTATAAATGTTTGTTTTTTCAGGCTTTGGGTCCTGAATTTGTCAGAATGCCAGATGAACAACACATTGTTCTCGAGCTTCCAGGATCTATTGTGGTAAGATTATGATTTCTCCCCATTTCATCTGCTTCTGATTAATATCGATGTACACTGCTGTTTTTTCACACTTTTTTAATGTGCCTTTTCTTGCATGCTAAATTATGTCTGTTTGCATAATTGCATGCACAGTATTTGTATATTTATTTACATGTATGTGAGCGTGTCAGTGTTTTTTTTTTTTTGTTTTTTTTATGTCTATGTGTGTCTGTGTGTTTGTGCATGTCCACAACAGTCCAAGAAAGGCCGCTCATGCTCGTCTCAGAGAGAAGTGACCGTAGTGCTGCTGAACGGACAGTACGTGGTGGTTCGCTGTGACATTAAGTCCAGAGCAAGAGATGTGTTTGACATGGTGGTGGCTCACGCAAACTTGGTGGAACACTTCTACTTTGGTCTTGCCTTTTTAGATGGTAAGAGTGAAATATTATCACATCGCATTGCAACATTCAAAACAGCAATTTGTGATGTTGTGCTCTTACAATTATGAGGGGTGAACTTGTGATAATATTTCAATTATTATGATTTTTTTACCTAAATAAAGTTATATTTCATTCTGTATGCCTTTTTTCGATTTTTCAGTCACTTCAGAAGTCTGAGGTTAAAAAAATGTTTTTTTTTTGTCATTCTGCAGATGATGAATATTTCTTCTTGGACCATGAAACAAAGATCTCCAAAGTTGCGCCTGACAGTTGGAAAAAGGGGCAGATATTATCATTTTTGGTGTTTCTTCGAGTCAAATTTTTTGTTGATGATATGTCCTTCATTTTGTAAGTACAGTACATTGATATGTAGAATATCAATTTATGAAAATATATAGTTAAAATGTTTTACTAAATGTTTTTTTTCCTGTTTCTTAGGCACAGACTGACTCGTCACCAGTACTACTTACAGCTGCGTAAGGATATCTTGGAAGACAGACTTTACTGTAATGAGGAGACAGGCTTGTTTCTGGCTGCGCTTGCTCTGCAGGCTGAGTTTGGGGATTACATGCCAGAGGTACTGAGGGAAGAAAGGAAAACATGTTCATCTTCTATCTTTAAATACTAGCATCATCTGTCAGTATGTGTCACAGCAGCAGCACAGTTGGGTCTTTTGTGTGTCTTTCTAGCTGTACGGTAAAAATTACTACCAGCCAGAACATTATGTGTCCAAGAGGATGCTGGAGAAGCTGGCCTTGCCCAACATCAAGGAAGAGTTGCCAAGACTACATGCAAGTCATGCTCAGATGCTGCCTGAAGAGGCGGAAACAGAGTACCTAAAGGTATCTAGACTACCACTGCATCCACTCACACGCATATTTCACCATGCAATATGATAAATGAATCAGTTGTTATTGTTAGTACTATTTGATGATACAGATCCACTTCTAAATAATTTTTAAAATAAACATCGACAGTTTAAAATGTAAAACTTTGTACCACTCAGATTGCCCAGCAGTTATCGGAGTATGGGGTTATGTTCCACCGTGTGGGGAGAGAGAAAAGGCCCGTGGTGGGAGAGTTGGTTTTTGGAGTGTGCTCCAAAGGAATCATTGTGTATGAGATGAAGAACCATCTGCGAACTGTCACCAGACGTTTCCTCTGGAGGGAGACTGACACCATATCCACTGGGGTAAAAATATGCGTTGTTTCAATCAGATTTTGCTACATAAGATGTTACATTGTAAAGCTTGTATTGTTACAGAGCTCAAACTAAATGTATGATGATGTCTGTCTTTCAGCGACGTAAACTGATTATAGAGTGTGGTGGGCCCAGTGGGAAAAAGCACACTTTTGTGACAGAGAGCTCCAAAATAGCACAGTACCTCTTGAACCTCTGCTCGGCACAGCACAAGTTTCATAGTGAGATGACGTCACGACAACTTAACCACACAATGATACCAGGTGAGCACATTTTACTGACTGTGAGAGACTTTGTCCGTACTGATGTGTATTAAAAGAAAGCTCACAAAGGTCATAGCCAACAAAGAACAACTGACACATCTGTTTTTCCAGATGAAAACATGGATGTCTACCAAGGTCGTAACTTGAACCTGAAGCGGATGTCCTGTTCAGAGGGCATGTTGAACCATGTCGGTTTGACACCCGGCCAGCCAGACTCCCTCTCCAAGTCCTGTGACAACCTGACTGCCAAGCTGGAGGCGAGGCTGCGCCAGCAGAGGGAGATGAGGAGGGAGATGAGCAGAGAGCTGAACAAGGAGCTCACCGAAACAGGAGACCCCAGAGACATGAAAGAGCAACAGTGTTGGAGGTAACCTTCGATGATAAAACATTCGTCATACAGAAACATATTCTCTCTGAACATTAAGGCTTTGTTATGCAATTGTGTGTGTTGTAGCACTCCAGAGACGATTCCCAGAATGATGTCCAGTGTCTCGCTACAGAAGCAGGACTCTGACGCCTCTTCCTCCATACGAGGTGAATATGTCAGCTTTTTTGTGAACACATAAAGAGGTGTGACAAATTAAAGGAAAAATCAAAATATTTTTGGTATATAGTGAGGGGCGGAGCAGCAGGGTGGCCTCTGGGGCTCCAGCATCAAATGTTTATCAAAAACAAATGTATGCAATTCACTAAAAAAAAAAACCACTATAACTGGGTAAATGTTCTTTTGTCAGTTTAGATGTAACAAATTTGCCAACTGAACTTTCATTATGTGAAGTCTAATGTAGTATAACTAAATAAGGTTTCAAGATGGGTAATGCTGTTTACACCACACCATTACTCTACCTATGCTATGTAGGTAGCTACCTATGTTATTAAACTTTAAAGTCCAAAAATTAGACACATTTTTCTGTTTTAGGTGGCATGAGTGAATATTTGTCATCCTCAGCATTTTGTTATGTAATTTAAATGCAATTTAAACTTAATAGCAGCATCAGACCATTGTGCCTCTTTTTGACATTTGTTGTCTTATGGTTTCCGAGTAAAGAAAATTGGAGAAAAGTAAGATACAAAATATGATGTAGGCTCTATAGGATGTTTTTTTTTTTGTTTGGCAAACATGTTTTTTTGTCGCTCAACTGTACGTCCAGATTTGAGTTGCATTGTGGCTCACTGATCAACACAGTCATATCAAGAAATAAGAATGGCTTCCCAATGTGTTTTGGGCAGATTGGGCCATTTGGGAATTCTAAATTACTGTTTGTTCCAGTCTGTTTATGTACGCTAACACTTTGCTTCACTTTTGACTTCCCCCTGTGACCTTGATAACCAGGTATTTAAAATATATAAATAAATTTACAATGGCACATTTGCAGTTGATACACCAACCAGGGCCCCACCAGAGAGAGAGATTGTCTGCGTGACCCTGAAGAAAGATCCCAAACTGGGCTTTGGTGAGTTTATTAAGAAGGGCTTAGCTGTGAACTTGATGTAAAATTAATGAGAAGAGCACCACGTACAGTATCTGAGACTTTTGTCTTCACTTCCTGTCTGGTCCTGTTTCAGGCTTTGTGATAGTGGGTGAGGACAATACAGGTAAACTTGACCTTGGGATCTTTATTGCTTCCATTGTGCCTGATGGACCTGCAGACAAAGATGGACGAATCAAACCAGGTACGAAACACCAACAACGGAAACTGGAAACATAGGCGTTGGCTTTAACATACACTGTAAGATAGCTACAGACAAAATTAGGCTGCATGTGACAACCTATCACAGGGCTATTGTAATGATTAGTTGATTTTTCCAGGTGGACGTCTCATCTCCCTCAACAAGACGAGTTTGGAAGGAGTTACATTCAGTGATGCTGCTGCCATCTTACAGAGCAGCCCCGACGAAGTGGAGCTCATTGTGTCCCAGCCTAAACGTAAGATCTTTGTCCTCTGCGCGTCTGAGAGGTTCATACAGTCATGCAAATATTCAGATATCAATGCATTGCTGTGACACTTAATAAATACCACCTGGTTGTTTTCGTACCAGAGTCTCTTAAGGACAGCAAGAGCTCCTTGAGTCAAAGTACTCTCGGTTTAGCGCTGGAGAAGAGTTTTGGGTCACAGACCACTCTGAGTGGCACCGAGTATCGTCCAGTCGTGGAGGAACTGGAAGAGGCCATCAATTTGTCCAACATGGCAACCCCAAAACAGAGCAGGAGGCTTCACATTCCTGTTGTGCGAATACATGACGCCCAGGTTAGAGATAAGTGACTTTGTTTCTGTGGAGGTCAACATGAGTTCAAAGCCAATAAAAGAGATCAACCACCGCTAATTGTTAAAAGGATTAAGTGCTCTGATTAATGTGATGAAACTCAGAGTGCCCTGAAAACACACTTCTGTGATCTCTTTATGTGTTATGTCTACTTTATTCTATTACCCTCTCATTCTAAAACTGTTTTTTACCTCTTCCTCTGTGTGTTTCAGGATGCATGTTCCAGGTCACCATCCATCATAAGTTTAAAAACTGAGGAGCGGTTTACAATGGAGCTGAAGAAAAGCAATGGTAGTCTTGGCATCAGTGTTACTGTGAGTGAACTGTTTTCTTTATATTATCCAAAATTATTTTATACATTCAGTTGCCAGTTTATCAGGTGTGCCTAGCTAAAAACTTTCACAGTCTAATGAAATGATGATGATGAGTCCTTGATTAAATCTTATATAGGTAAAAAGCTGCAATGCACAGTCATTTTGATCATTTTACACTGAGCCTTTGTACGTTTCTTGGGATATTTACAGCCTGAGACTAATTGCCTCTCCATTTTGCAAAAAGGGAGGTATAAACACCAACGTGCGATATGGAGGCATCTACATCAAGAGTCTGGTGCTCGGAGGCGCTGCTGAGCAGGACGGGCGCATTCAGATCGGTAATCTTTTTTAATGTCATTTTGATATGTGGTCAGGTGGCTTCAAAAAACACAAATGGTTCTCTAAAGGTTTGATTTGAGGCAGATTTTCACTCAATTTCTGATTACATAGTAACAAAAGCCATTTTCAGATTTTTGCAATTTCTCAATTCTTTTTACAGTTTTTTATATCTTTTATTTTAAATGACAGTCTTGCCAGTCTTGTTGCATCATCATCATCATTATCAAAGAATGATGTCGGTCTGTTTTTTTTTTTTTAGCTTGGGGTAGATTGTCAACTTTCTTAAACAGAAAACAAAATATTTGACTGTGGACTGAAACAGGCTCGATAAGATAAAATCTCTAAAACCTGAGTCTGAGTGTACCGCTGAGGTCGCTGTGCTGTGTCTCTGTCTCTGTCTGCTTGCTTCATGCTTCAGTGAGCAGGAACGACTTTTAGATTTGTTGACATGCCCATCAACCACACACACACTCTCTCTCTCTCACACACACACACACACACACACACACACACACACACACACAGACGAACCGTTTATGTATTGATGTTGCTAATGATGATGAGATTTGTGTTTGCGCATATGACAGGTGACAGACTGCTGGAGGTTGATGGGTCCAACCTGAGGGGCGTGACGCACCACCAAGCTGTCGAGTGCCTGAAGAGGACTGGGGAGGTACATGCACATGCACACACACGCATATACACATACACACAAATCTTGTACTTCTATCTTTGTAAGGACCCTCATTGACAAAATGCATTCTTTATCCCCTACCCTAACCTAAACCATCACAAAAAATGCCTTATCTCAACCCTAAACCCTAACCTAAACTTAATTGTAACTTGAATCTTAAAATCAAGCAATAAACCAGGCATTTTTTGTGATGGTTTAGGTTAGGGTAGGGCACTACTTCCCAAAAATGTCCTCATTCTGTTGTTGATATACATTTTTGGTCCTTACTATGTAATACAAGTACAGGCACACATGCACATGCAATAAAACAAAATTAAACGCAGAAGTACTTTCTATTTTGCCAATATGATTGCATTAAAATCAGTGCAATATGTCTGTCCCCTTTGGAAAAATCTATTTTAAAAAACCAATATTTTTGGTGACACACACACACACATCTTAATATGCACTGAGTGCTTTGAAAGGCACCTTTAAATAAAATGTATTATTATAATAATAATAATATAAATAATTATTATTATTATAACAAGTTTAGATAAAATGTTTTTTATTATTATTATTATTATTAGGGTTCAGGCCCCTTTATTCTATCCTAACTGAACCATAAATGGGTGAGAGATTACACCACACCAATTTATTGGTAACCATTAGGTTGCAAGACTTGTTGGGCCCTAAGGACCCTTCGACCTTATCGAGTGTAATCTAGAAAAGCTTTTGCCTTTCGCTCCGTTCAAAGCTTATTATGAATATGCACTGAAACAAGCACAGTAGCTGGTGATGCTGTAAATAATTCACATTGAATGTATGAACATATAAAGGGGTCATGTGTGCATTTGTTCCCCAAAGGTGGTGAGCCTGATGCTGGAGAGGGAGCCCACAGTAATCTTGGAGCCCCGACCTGACTCACCCTGCCCCCTCTTGGCCCACAGTTCATCACATACACAGTCCCCCAGGACTGAGGTCTCCATGGAAACGACCTTGAGTGGTCGAGCCAAGGACTACAGCTTTGTGACTGATGGTGAGAGGCGAGAGGAAGGGGCACATACGCTCAAATAGGAGGGGGGAAAAAAAGAAAAGATAGACAGTGTCAGGCACACACACACACTTACACACATGGCCCAGAGGTGACTGTGAGTCATCTGACAGCTACATTGTGGTTGCTGTCAGAGTCATCCAGGGCTGACGCTCCCTCTGTCCCCCGAGACAGCACGCACTGAAACCTTGAAGCTGCCTGTTCACTGCCTGAGCTCAGTTAAAGGGACAGTTCCTCATCGCTACAAAACCTTCCTCTCTTTACTGGAAATGGTGCAAAGAAATTTTAGGAATAATGTGAATAAAGGAGTTTGCTTGTCCAGATTTAGTCACTGGAGAAACATAGGAAGAAATGTGCGTTGGGGGGGGGGCCTGATAAACCTCTCTTTTTTATCACAATGTACGAAATCGCAGCCCAAATTACAGATTAAGGGTTACACAACACACATTAATGCTCCAAGTTTCCCCTCCATCTCCTCTCATTCCTAGAAAACACACATGAAGTGCTGCTGAAGAAGAGCTTGACTGGCCTCGGCTTCAGCTTCAACATCTCACAGCTGCACTCGGGGCCAGACCGTGGCAGCGTGGTCCGCATCAAACGTCTGTTCCCCGGTCAACCAGCATTAGAGAGTGGCCTGTTGCGAGAGGGAGACGTCATTCTTTCTGTCAACAAAGAGCCCATCAAGGATCTCTCGTACCAGGTAGGGTTTGAGGTATTTAAAGGTGCAGTGTGTAGGATTTAGTGGCATCTAGCAGAGACAATTGCAGATTGCAACCAGCTTAAACTTCTCCTATGTGCCAAGTGTGAACTCCCAGTTAGGATTCATTCAGTGTTGTTTAGGAAGTTTTTACCAGGAGCTGACTTATCCACAGAGGTCTCTTCTCCAAAACAAATTGACCAGATGATTAAAATCCAAAAGCCACCAAATAAAGCAGTTTAACATAAAAAGCAATGTTTCTTCAATGTTGTTCAGATAGACCGTTAGCCCTACTAATCCATGCTTACAGTCTAGAGATTTATTTTTTTATTTAGTTTTTTTTATGGGAGCCAAATTGTTTGTTTAGGTCTCTTCCTCTCCAAAACAAACCAACCCAGAGATTTAAACTGGTAAAAACTGATGCAACATGGTGGATTGTGTAGGCGAAGACCCACTCCCTATGTAGTTATAAATGGCTTTTTCTAAGGTAACGAAACACAAGAATTGTCATTTTTAGGTGACTATACACTAATTTAAAATATAGAGTTATAATGTTATATTTAATTTCTGCCAATATAATCCCCTAAATCCTACACACTGGAAATTTAAAATAATTATTATTCTCATCCTTAATGTAAATCCAGTGGATATCCACATTCATTAATAGAGCTCGTTTGCTGTGTACAGGTATTAGTGGTTTTGTTGTGGTTGTAGTTTCGTTTGATCTTTTTTTCACTTGAAATGGGGACATAAAAAAGTTATGTCGTTAAAAACGTAAAAGAATATAAAGGTTTACAAGGTGCTAACTACACCCATAAAAGCACTCAATTTTTGTTCACTACGCCAGAACAGTTGGCAATTTCTGACTTGTGAACGGGCTGGTGAGTTCAAGAGGAGCACCAGCCGCCCTGCTCTTTCTTAAGATCTCAGCCGCGTCATTCCTCCACTAATCCTTTAATCTCATACCACCCAAAATAGCAAGCTGGTTGTGTCATGGTGTTTGATGTGTCATTTAATCTTGTGTTCTACCAAGGAGTTAACAATGGCCTTCACACAGGTGCATTTAAACATGTAACAATTAAAAAGATCTGCACATTTTGAGGCGTCCGGTAGTTCAGTGGATAAAGTAGGAGCCCCATGTATGAAGGCAGTGTCTGCTGCAGCGGCTGGCAAGGACACAATCTTCTGTCCTATCTAATCTAAAGGCAAAATTGCCACAAAAAAAAATCTTAAAAACTGTCTCAATTTTCTTTTTGGTTTTGTTTCAGAGGGTTTTGTTCCTGCTTCGTGGAGCTCCATCTGAAGTTCACCTGCTGATCTGCAGACCAGGTCCCGGAGTACTCTATGATGTCGATGACAACACACTGGTGAGCTTACATGCACACTAGAAACGGCGCGTTTATGAAAACAAGCACCTAAGTTAGCCCCAGTAATCCTGACAGACTATCTGACTTCATGTCTGACTCAACAGAGTCCTGCATCCTTCCGTGAGGTTCGATCTCGCTCTCTGGACATCCGACTTGGCGAGGACTACAGCCAGCTCCTCAAGTTTCAATATGAACCCAAAATTTCTGCTCAGAAGCCAGCCCCCACCCATGATGAAGATCTAACAAACACAGCAGAGAAAAACTCAGATCCTCCTGCAGCTCCAGCACTCCCGGAGACCCAGGAGAGCCTGGAGAGTGAAACACACGCAAAACAGAATCTCCCATCCCCTCCTCGCTCACCGCCATCGCCCACCTCACCTACATCACCTCCTTCACCAGTCTCACCAGCCTCACCTGCTTCCCCAGCGTCACCTGCTTCACCTGCCAGCAGTTCTCCGCCAGCTCCACCAGAATCTCAGCCAACTGCTGGGAAACCAGATGATCAACAGGAAGTAGAAGCAAAGAAGAAGGACGGAGAAGAGGAGGTTGCAACGACAACAAGCTCAACTGTGATGCTTTTGGATGTCTGTCCTAAGACTGGTTCGAACTCCGTATACGCAAGGTAATTTATTATTTAAGTGTTACATATTATTTGCATTACACACAAAAAACGTGTATATTGTATAGTTATATAATTAAAATCAAATGATACATTTAAAAATGAAAAAAAAGTTTATGAATCACTGAAAATGCATTAAAAACAGTGTGTGTGGTCTGTTTTGTGTATTTTTGTCTGCAGTGGAGTCAGAGAGGAGGCAGATGGAAGTGTGACCTACTGCCTGATGGGAAATGGACTGACTATCATGGCAGATGAAGAGTACCTAACCATCAGCTCCACACTGGAGCCTCCTCACAGCCTTCCATCCAGTCTGCCCGCTCACACTCCAACAGCCAACGTCACAGGCCTCCACTCTCAAAACTCCTCTACTTTAAGCTCTCAGAATCCAAGCCTCGGCCCCCACGTCCCCACCACCACCATCTCGCCCCACGGCCTCTCGTCCGACACCCCGACCACTTGCTCCTTAGCCCATCCATCCATGCCACTCACCACCCAGCCACCGAAAGCCAAGCACCACCCGATCCAGCAGGGGCTTCTTCCGAGTCACTATAAAGCCATGTCCAAGAACAGCAGGCCTTTGGTGCCTCCACCCCAGCCTCCTCCTCCGCCACTGACCCCCATCACAGCCCAGGTCGTCCCCTCCGTGCCTCCCTGTGCCAGTCCACCCACCCCGACAATGCTGCCCCCTCATGCTCAGAGCCACACGCAGCTGAGGGAAGAACCGGAGAAGAAAGAAAGGGAGTACAAGGATGATGATGATGAAGAGGATGAGGAGGATGAGGAGGAGAGTAGAAGAAAGGTGAGTTTGGGAGGTTTTGTGTTGTTGGTTTATTTTGCCAAAAAATACTGGGGTGTCTGGGGGGGGGGTTTACCCCAGCATTTTTGGCAGTTTAGTGAGTATGTTCAGGCTTTGAGTCAATGAACCAGTGATCAAAGTTAGCTGGTTATTTGTCTTAAAACCAGTAATGAGCAGAGATAGAGATGCTTGAATGTCAAATCATCAGTATTTTGCAGGTTACAAAATATTTGAAATATTTACCAGGACATTTTCTATGGCTTTTTTTTTCACGAGACATGTTAATTGTGAAGCCACTAACAAGACCACTAACAATTAATAATAAAACTAGATTGGTTGAGTGGGACTTTAATATAAAGTGATGAAAATGATGCATTTGTTTTCAAGTTATTTGGAGAATATTAGATGAATGAATTGTCATTGTTTCTTTCCTGTCAGGCATATGTTAAAGAGTTTGAGCTGACAGTGGTCCTGACAAAGTCCCGCAGTGGAAGCTTTGGGTTCACCATCTCTCGAAGCAAGCTGGACAACTGCTACTACATCCAGGAAATACTGGACAACCCCGCTAAGGCAGACGGACGACTCAGGGCCGGAGACAGGCTCATCACAGTACGCACAAACACACATTTCTGCACATTTAAAACCGATACGTTCAGATCTGAACAATTCCTTCTCTGTCACCGTTCCCAGGTAAATGGGCATGATGTTACCAGTGTGGCAGATGATGTTGCCATGACAATTCTGCGGTCATCTCCGAGACGGCTGAGTATGACCCTGGGGAGGGCAGTGACCAACCTGGTGGCCCCGCCCTCCTGTGACAGCCTGCCTGATATCGTTCTCCATAAGACTGCGTCAGGACAGCTGGGTACAGATTTGCACACATTTTGAAGACACACACACACATACACATCACCTGTATTATGTGATTGTATATAATGTATATATGTGCACTCTTTCCAGGTATAAAGCTGACGGGAGGCATTGGCAGCAAGTGGCAGGGCATCTACTGTCTGGAGGTGGTACCAGGCTCCCCGGCCAGCGAGGAGGGCAGCGTCCAACCCAATGATAAGATCCTCTACATCTGTGGCAGGTGCACTCTGGGAATGACCCTGGAGGATGCAGTGAAAGCCTGTGAGATCGCCCCACGTAAAGTTAAGCTTAAAATCATCAGGTATGTGTCCTAAAAGGGAAGAGAGACACTGGAAGAGGTTTTGTTGTTGTTACTGTTTTATCAGTAACTTTACTGTTTGTGTCTGTCACAGAGAGGACCAGCCAGTGACCCCGAGGGCCAAGTGGAATGGTAAGTGCCTCTTAAGGATTTATGGGATGTTTGAGTTTGGTTGTTATATGCACTGATGGATTGCCTAGAAACCATATATGTTTGTGCTCAACCGACAATGATAATTTAAGATCAATCATTACCAGAAAGAGTTCTGGCAGGACACAAAATGAATGGATTTTTTTTTTAGATTATGCACCAGTAGTGCAAAAGAACTGTATTTTCTTACACAATCTATGGTAGTGCATTTCTATACAAGTGTTTCGTTTGCAGGTCTGTTTGACTGGAAAAAGGACAGAAAATTCTTTGCTCGTTTCGAAGAGCCTGTCTCTCCAGAGAAAGTCTCTCCTACTGAAGATGGTGAGTTTCTTCTACGAGAAGAACCACTGCGTGTTCCATCAGCACCATAACTGCTTCCCTTTCACTCTTACTTGTTGCTCCTTTGTCTGTGTGAAGCCGGAGCTTGGTGCTGAAAGACAGTTGTCTTTGCAGCTGTGTGTGTGTGTGCGTGTGTGTGTGTGTGTGTGTGTGTGTGTGTGTGTGTGTGAGCTGAATGCTGACAGACAGATCCTGGGCTCTCACAGCAGGATTAATAATTAGCAAGCCTCAGGCCCTCCACTGGTGTATTGGACTGCAGGGCTGTAGCCATCATACACACACACACACACACACACACACACAGACAGTGCCATGCAGCCAGTGGTCCACAGGGCAGGTAGCTCAGTTGCCTGGTGACGGTGCATGCAGCGGTAAGGGACAGTGGAGAGGGTCAGTCTGAAAAGACCAGCCTTGTTCACCTGTCATAGAGGAGACGTGCCCGTCAACACTTCTCTTTCAAAATGGCCGAAGAGGTGGGAGGTTGGTGTTTTTTTTGTGTGTGTGTCTGTTACAGAAATGACAAACTCCAGACATTTTCCATTATTTAGATTTACATCACTTTTAAAGGCTCAATCAATTTTAATTGAATGCATAACTTGTTATGCAATAACTGGAGTTGTTTTGTCTGCGCCGGCTGCTGATTCACTGATATTTCTTTTTGTTTTTTCAGCTGAACCTGTGTGTCGGACTACTGGAAATTTCAGATGTCTCTCTATCGCGCAAGAGCACGATGTAAGTGTATTTCAATTAAATTAATCAACATCAAAAGGCTCTTTCTCTACAGTGTAGCCCTTCATTTTTGTTGCCTCTTGTCAACTCTATCCCTTTTCTTTAACTGCACATCTTTAGAAGTGTGTGTTGAAACACACACTGTAACATGATTCTACTGTGTGTCAATCTGTGAATGCTTTCTCTGCTGGGGGGGGCACCATCTGCATGTGTGTGTCTGTGGCTTTCTGTATACACAATTCATGTATCAACAATAAAAAAAATTTTGCAGAACATAAGGTGCTCCTGTAAAAACAAAAAAAACCTAACTTTTAAATTCTCATTTTCTTCTTCGTCCTTTTCTCATCTGGACTCTTTAGAGTTGCATCATGCAGGTGGAGTTCACAAAACCAGAAGGAGGAGGCCTTGGCTTTGCTTTGATTGGGGGAACCAACGGCAGCATGCTCAGAGTGAGGGAAATCTGCTCTGGTGGGGTCGCTGAGCAGGACGGTCGGCTCAGAGTGGGAGATATTCTGTTAGAGGTAACAACCCATCATACATCTAGACTATTTTATTCCAGTCATAGTGGGGTTTAAAAAACTAATCCTGTGTGTGTGTGTGTGTGTGTGTATTCTAGGTGAACGGTGTGATTGTGTCAGGTCTGAGCCACAGTAAGGTGGTGGATATCCTGCGTAAAGCTGAGGGCAGCGTACAGCTTACTATCTGCAGAGACATCCTGCCCCTGACCTACTCAGAGTCACCTACACCGCCCAACATGTCTGCTCAGACTGAAGCTATTTTAGCCGAGCAGCCGGCTCCTGTGTCCAGCCCTGATGCCTGCTCCTCACCTGACGTCATGCTGAATAAGCCAGTTGAGCGTCCGCCTGGTACACGCACCTTTTTGTTGTTGTTGTTGTTGTTGCTTTTTAATTCTTGAAAGGATAATGTTGCTGAAATAAAGTACTGACAAATGAAACAGCGCCAGGCAGAAATTTTTTAACTGTATAGTTATTTTTTAAATTACTAATTTGAACATATTATTTAATGTATTATTATTTGTCAGCTAAGTCATTTATTTGTGTTGACTAACTAGCTCTCATTGTAATAAAAGTCATGATTATTATTATTATTATCATTATTATTATTTTTTGCCTTGGGCCTGAATGTGCTAGGCCTTGCACTGAGTATAAACACAAATGCTGACATTTGCATCTTAACTTGCAGTTTACTTTTAAAGACTTAGAAACAACACAAACTAAATATGTGTCTTTCTGTTATTGTCTCAGAGGCAACTTCAGATCCTGTGGTCAATGCAGGTAGTGTGTTTGTCTCCTCACCCCCTCCTCCACCACGCCGACTGACTGTTGTAACAGATGCCGCTGCAATTAGACAGGTAACCTGCACACCAACAAGCATACATACACAAGTACATAAACTATCGTAATGATGCTGTAAACTTCTCTTTAACTCCCCCCTCCCTACCTCTTTACTAACATACTACTAACATCTTGCTCCTCCTGTCTGTCGCCTCCTCTGGCTGCTTGTCTGTGGAACAGGAGAGCTGTAACAGCACCCCTTCTCATCAAGCTTGCTGCCCATCCCTCAATGTCACTGACATGTTGCATGGAGCTACAGACAGGTAGTAACTTACCAAATTACTCTCCTCTTTTATTGTGTACTTATATCCTCCTCCCTACCCCACCTCTCCACCGCCACCTCCTCCTGCTCATGTTTTGGTAGAATTCCAGTTTCAACCACAAAGAGGCAGCAGAGAGCAATAAATAAAACACCATCTTAGGATAAATGCTGTCTCTGAAGGGCTGAGAACCCCAACAAGACAAAAAAAAATAGTGTAACAGTTAGGAGGTGTATAGTTTTATTCTCTGTAGCCTAAAAACAAGGAGCACAGCAGAAGATACTTTAGCCTCTTGTCTATACTGTATTTTAGGTGGAAAAGTCGCAGGGAAAGGAAGCTCAGCCTTGCATGATTTCATCCCCTCCTACCGAAGAATAAAAATGGTCTGGTCTCACCCCTGCCCCCTGACTCCCCCAGGAAACAAATTGTGACCAAACTTTTGGACCAGTCCTGCAAAGACATCCAGAAAACCCAGTCAGATGGCTGGAGCAGTGAAGAAGAAGATGACGTATTTGAGACCAGCGATCTGGAAATGACCTCGCCCCAAACAGGTGTCTATCCCCCTGCTCTTGTACTGATGTGTAAAAGTGACAATTTTGGCCCAACTGAGCCATACTATATTTCTTGTTCTTCTCTTTTGTTTTCTCAGGCCCTCCCATAGTATCAGAGGAGGAACTGGCCAGTTTAGCGTGCATTAGCCCCTCTAAGACCAGCCAGTATTCAGGCTCCAGGGTCAAAGCTCTCATCCAGATTCTGCAGCATCAGCTGGACCAGCAGGAACTGGTCAAAGAGTTCATGGTGTGTATGTGTTGTGGACAAAATTCATAGCTGTAAAATTGCCTTAAAGCTACAGGTACCTTTATTAAAGTAATTTTGTCATATTTTCTGAAACTGTTACTATCCAGACAGTCGTACATGAGACAGATAATCTGTGAAAAAATCTTGTTCCTCCTCTTAGTGCTTCTAATGGCATTTGCAATAATTCAAAGTGGCGGAACAAAAACAACCAGTCAGAGCTGTAACATAGCATTCAATCATGTCAATCACTGCTAGTGAACTGCGGTCAAACTATCAAACTAGTAGGCGCTGAGACAACGCAACCTAGTTTGACAGTTTGACCTACAGACTGTATAAATAAAGGAAGTAGCTACCCTGACGTCACACATTGGTGTGTTGACTGCCTTTTGAGGCCTTGTCAAACGTATTTTACCAGTGGCCATCTTGTTTTTTGGGGGGCCAGGAGTGACCATAGGAGCTAGGGGTGGATCTGACTCACAGACTCCAGGGACGCCTCACAGATAGCCCGTCACTCAGGAGGCCCCGCCTTTAAATATGCCTAAATTTGGGCCTCAATAAAATTTAATAATAATGTAAAATAATCATTCCCCTGTACAGATGTCATGAATGTTGCAATTAGTCATGGAGACCAAATCATTTTTTTGTACCATGCTGGAAAAATGTTAATTGCTTATATACATTTGATTAATAATTATTTAGTCTGGTAGGGGTTTTTTTTTCAGCCATGTTGGATTCCTGCAAATGCCATTAGAAGCACTAGGAGGAGAACAAACATGATTTTTTTTCCCACAGATTATCCGTCTCACGTATGACTGTCTGGACATAGTGACAGTTTCAGAAAATATGACAATAAGTTATTTTATAAAAGTTTCTTCCTGTAGCTTTCACTAATGATAAAATAACTAAACACTGATGCAGCTATAAGAACTGTACACAGGAGGTTAATGTAATTCATGCTACAATGTGACACACTGGGAGAAACTCAGCAAACAATAGGTGAACACATATATACTGCGTGATTATTAAAACCTTGCAGCTTTAGACTATTTTAATAGACAGGCATACTGTAATCCTGCTGCACCATTCTAAATATTTTTTTGTCTTTTTGTTATTGTGATGATGTGTAATTTCAGGCTCTGGAGCATCTGAAACCCTCTGATAACTGTCTGGTTGGAAAAGCCCCCGAGAACAGAGACAAGAACCGCTACAGAGACATCCTACCCTGTAAGTCTGACAGAGGACTTCTATAAACTTTTACTTCTTCTGGCAGAATCTTAACTTTTACTTTCTCCATTTGTTCAAACCCATGCGCTTCATTTTATGTTCCCCTACTGGAGTTTTTTATTGCTGAGCTAAAGCTTGTAAAAGCTGGATACTCACAGAGTTGGCATTTATAGGAGAGCCTGTTTGTTCACACTTTTCTCCTCAGCTGCTCTGTTTGAGCTGACTGTAAGGACTTTGCTGACGGGAGTGGAGATGTTTGTTTACAACGCTTAAGTAATGTCTGCGCCACAAATCATCTCCTACATTAGTATCAGTAATTCACTGGAGCCGCACTTATAATCTCCTTGGAGTCAGCCAAGTATGTGATGATGAAGAAGGTGTCATTTGTTACCGACCTTGTAATTATCTGGGATTTATATTTTTAATAAAGGAAGCGGCATCAGGAGAAAATAATATTGCAAGATGTATTAATTATGTGAACTTCAGGGGGTAAATACAGAGAGACAGGGTGAAAGGAAAACTCTACAAAAGAGATGTGTGTTTGTGCATGCACCCTGGGGTGTAATGCTTGGATTGTGGTCAACACTGATGATATTGAAGAATGTGAAAAAGCTGTAAAACACGCACACACACAAATACACACAAACACAAGTGTTTACTTCTCCAGCCCTTGCTGTGTTGAAGTGAAAAGGATCAGAGTTAAAATGAGTGAACGTGATGAAAAGGATAGTCACCCCCAGTGGAATACTGCCACGCCTCACCAAATGCCTTGTTGCTTGCAGCTTGTTACAACTGCTGTTTGTGCAAAAGGTCCAAAAAAAGGGCACGTTATTTACCAATCCATTGCTTGTAGCCTTTAACTATTTTATTTAGAAAGTCTGGTTTCCAGTCTGTGGCTTTTTTGACCTCACAAGCAGGAGGTGGGAGACCAACCCAGAAAACATTCCTAACTGCCTTCGCTCTATCACCCCTCTCATCACCAACAAACTTCTTCACAGCGCTGGTTTGTTGAGCCCGACTCCTGACCTCAGAGCTGTTTACTTGGCGTTATTTACTGTACACTTAGATTGCATGCTTTTGGCAAAACAACAAGGTAGCAGTGTTTGTTGTTTATGATCACGAAATGAATGGATTTATCAAGTATAAAGAAGACGTATGGAATGTGGGAGAAGGCCGCCGTAAGTCGTTTATTTTATCTATAAATTCATAAGTTTTGATTTTTGTTTCTTCTTTTTCTTTCCTACATAGATGACGAAACCCGTGTTGCCATTGGAGAAAACCAGGAGTACATCAACGCCAGCTACATCCGCATGCAAGTTGGTGATGAAAAGTTCTTCTACATCTCCTGTCAGGGCCCTCTACCCTCCACGGTGCCGGCTTTCTGGCAGATGATCTGGGAAAACAAATCTGACGTCATCGCCATGATGACACAGGAGGTAGAGCGGGGAAGAATCAAATGTCATAAGTACTGGCCAGGGAGGCTCAGCATGCCTCTGGACACCGGCAGGTACCAGCTTCACCTGGAGAACCAGCAGTACCTGGAGTACTTCCACATCAAGGTGATCCGCATGGTGGAGACAAAGGTGAGAGATCTGTCTTCTTATAATGTAATTTTTTGGTTTACTCTTAACTTTAAAATTCAGCTTGAGTGGAAACAACTCTTTAATGATTTTTTATTATTCCAGACTGGTGAGACCCATTACGTCCGTCACCTGAAGTTCACACACTGGCCTGACCACGGAGTGCCCAAAAGCTCAGAGCAGCTGGTTCGCTTCATCCGCTACCTGAGGGCGGTGCACCACAAGGGACCAGTAACTGTGCACTGCAGCGCCGGCATCGGACGCACGGGAGTTGTCATCTGCACTGACGTTATCCTCAGCCTCATTGAGAACGATTTGCCAGTAAGTGGAAGCCATTTTGTTTGGTTTGCTAATTAGTTTACCATATTTCTGTATTTTTAGCCATGCTAGTGGCAAGTCGTTAGGGTAAAATAGCAAACCATTTACAGACTGTGTTGTTCCACCACTGGTCAGAGGGGGGTGCTGCAGCAGCGACCTGCCCATGCCCATGCTTATTTGCAAATGTTAGCGTCCTAACTTGGTAAAACTAAGAAGGTGAACATGGTGAATATTATACCTCCTTATTATACCTCTTCATGTTTGCATCATCATTATCAGCATGCTGTCCTTTAACATGTAGCTCAAAGTGCCACTGCACAGCCTCAAAGAGCCACTATCATTGCCTTATACTTAAATTTAGGCTATTATTAATATTAGAAATAAACTATAGCTACAGGATACTTCACACACGTGCGGTAGCTCTGCCTAACAACCTTCTGCCTCTGTCTTTAGATTAACGTGAGCGACGTTGTAAAAGAGATGAGACTTCAGCGGCATGGAATGATTCAAACCAAGGTCAGTGTCAACAGAAGGGGTTAAAGATCAAAGTTCAACCTTTAAAAAATGACTGTTTCCAAATGCTAGACGTGCCCTTTGTCTCTCTTATTTCAGGAACAGTACTTCTTCTGCTACAAAGTCTGGTTGGAGGTTTTACAGGGCATTTTACAGCTTCACGGCAACCAATGGCAACCGGAAAGTCCCCGAGACCACAAAGTAGTTTGAATGTTTCCACCTCCAGTTCACCTACCTGTAAAGCACAGACTGTGTATGAGCAACCATGTGCAGTCTATCACAGCACAGACTGGAGGTACCGTTTTCTTTGGCCGTAGTTAGTTTAGTTAGCTATAATAAGAAACCTATTCCCTGTTTTGATACTCTGTGTTGAGGAGGCCTGTTGTTTAGTAACAACTTGAATGTTTTTGTTCTTGTATGTGCTCTCGGTGCTGTGATATGTCTAATTTAGATCACTGAGGTTGTTTTGCCTTTTCAGGCTTAGTGATTTGCCTTCTGTCTCTAGCATCTTTTTTTTTTTTTTTTAATTTTGTGTCACTATTTGAATGTATCTCACTTATTTTTCTCCACGGTCCTTTAATTTGCAAATGTTCATACTGCATGGGATTTAAAGTCTGGTAATACTCACATCTTTTTATCTGGCAGTTTAATGTCATCAAAGTGCACAAGTGAACATGAGATCATCAAACCAAAGGAAGTATCTGTTTGTAACCTTGATGAGTAGCATTTGACTAAGCATTGCGTTATTATCATTTCATTAAGTGCATTTGTACCCTGGAGAAAAGGGCATTAGCAAAAGAACACTATTGATTTTTCAGTTCATCATCTACGGAAATGAAAAGAATCAAGTGCCTTGGAATGACTCACACCGCTTGCTCCACAGTGACCCCGACCCGCTTGTCAAAAACGGTCGAGGACGGAGAGCAAGAAACTGATTTGAGAGCAGTCGTCGGTGGTTAGATTGAATGTGCAGCTTTCAGTCTGTTTGTGGTCTGAGGTGGACGTTTGGTTGATCCAAACCAGAAGGAGGATTACATCTCACCTTTTAGTTTGATTAGAAACAATGTGACGTTTGCACATCGCCTGTCAATCTTTTTTTGTTTGTGAGCCCATTTTATACAAAACACTATGACAATGAAATTCTCACTGCGCGTAATCACAACTTGCACATCCTGATACAGATAAAGAATGATTCAACGTAACAAATTTTTTGAATTAATTCGTAAATGTTCCCTTTTATTAAAATTTGGACAAGATGTTAGCACTAAATTTGAAGATTTTTTGTAAAATGTACAAAACTGATTTGCCATTTAAATGATTTGTTTTAGGCATGATTTGTTATGCCATAACATCCTTTATCTGTATTCCATAGCTATTTTAATACAAACTCAGCCAAAAATGCAAAAAATATTAAGAGGTTTACAAACTTTCCATTTTGCCACTTTAGATGTATATGATGTACAAAGCAACAACACAGCTGCATCTCCGAGTCACAGATCCAAGATGATTTATAGCTGCTGGTTTGAACCTCAACCTTTGGATGTAACCACCTGTGAGCTTCGTTCTTTTAGCTGCTATCTCACACACCAGCTCTTTTATTGCATGCAGACTCTTAAAGTACAGCCGTCTGAGCCTGGAGTTTGGCTGAATGACTTGATCAAAATGTGGAATGTAACAAAGCAATACTCTCCAAGGGGGAGATCAGAATGTCAACCTCTTACCCGATAACATTTTCCAAACTGTTTGGAGCATGTCGGTAAGACTCATGCAGTACTGTACCTTTGCCATCTGGATGGCTACGCAGAGCCATCAGCCTCTGTAGTGTGTATGCAACATCTTTTCATCAATGCTGGTCGGTCAGTTTCTAGCAATAGGTAACCCTCTGTTATGTGCAAGTTCTCTTTCAGATCCTGTTTTCTCCCTCAGATCTTGGAAAATTAACTATTCTCGAAAGAAAAAACTAAAGCACATTTTGCATTCATCTGTGAAAATGCATCTTGTACAGTCAAGTAAGTGCTTATGCAATAGCATTGTGAAATGTAATAACCCTTAATTGCACAACTGCTTATTTATGCTTAATTAATATCTTGTCACTGTACCAGCCACTATGTAACCAACAACTGAGAACAATGTAATACCTCTCTCTTTAATTAAAAACTATTCTGAAAGTCGTTTTCATGTGATACAGCACATTTCACCCCCTGACTCTGAACACAACATAACTCAACTTGAACAACAGAACAAGAGCAGCAGAGCGGGTTTTCCCTGACGGCACACACAGAACAGAGAACCGGAGGCGGCCCTAAATCTAATTCCACTGAGCCCCCTCTCCACTTTTACTGCAGGGTATACTCCCTCTCGGGTTTTACTGCAGGGTAAATAAGCTGGTCTCACAGGGGTCTTTGTGACAGCATGGAAACCCCTGGAAACACACTGCACGCTCCGCACACATATAAACCTGACGCTGGGGGAAGCCAGGGACGCAGATTTACTCCCTTGCCTTCTCTCTCTCTCTTTCTCTGTCTACTCCCACTGCCCTTGGGCGCTATCTCTACAACCGCCCCCCTCACACACACATACACAAACACACAAACCCTCAGTCACCCACCCTTTTCTTTCTCCTCACTCCCTAACTCAGACCTTGTTATTGCTGTAAGTTATGGCAGGAACAACAGCAACTCGGTTATTCAAGGCCCATTCCCATTTACGGTTGCATTATTTTTTTTAAACAGTTGTGCTTTAAACCACAAGATGACAGTAGAATTATTGACTGGCTCTCTGACTTCGAGGTAATACTGAGGGTGATAACTGAAAATTTGAGAAAAAACCTGCAGCATTAGAGGCATCTGATGAGTACAGAGTGGATGTAGCAAACAGGAGGATTTGGAGAGAAGAGAACAAAGTTGGTGGTAAAGTCATTAACAGAAGGCCGTCCAGTCACAGAGTGTGATTTAAAGGCCCGAGAAACGTGTCGAAATGAGCTCATATACTCTCAGTAAATCCTCTTGCTCTCTGCTGAGCTCACAGTGCAACACGGACACAAGCCTGTTTTCTTATTCAGTGTGTACTGATTAAAATAGCATACACACACACACACCTGCCCTCCACCTCCCCCTTTCTAATGTTGGTCCCATCCTCCTTCTCTGTCAGATTCCACCGTCTTTGTATGACTTTAAAATTGATGTACAACAAAATTCAAATGTTAGGACTAAGTAACCACTTTAACCTCAGTGTTTTGTTTAAATTACACAATATGACATTTTCACATACATAGATCTGCTTGTTTTTAACGCCTCACTGGAGCTGCAGCCTATACACAGGATGAAATATTCACATCCATCCATGTTATGAAACATTACACATACGCACTTCGGGATCTTGACTTGAATTTAAGATAAAAGTGTGGGTTAAGATAAGGTCAGTGCATTTGTCCTAACGATTCCCCAGAGAGGTCTTTTAGGTTTGAAGAGGTTAAGTACGACCCTCCCACAGCAGCTAAGCTCAAGAGGGCTGAGAATTATTACCCTGCAGGATGCTTGCAAAACAGGCCCCGTCATAGACCATTTAGATTCTCAGAAAAACACAGGGATGAATTCCAGCGTGTGTTATCTGATCAACCCGCAAGATTTAACTCGAGCTGATAAAGAAGAACTATCGGAGACCAGAGTATATTCATGGAGGCTGAAGATAAGGTCGTTGGCCAAAGTGGGGGTCGGTATTCTACGTATGTACTTGTCACACTGCATTTTTCATATGTTTCATATCACAGTTTCTGAAGTTCAGATTACATGTATACGAGCTGAGGAGGTGATGGTGGATGATGTGAGACGTACATCAGGCTGCAGATAGCAGCAGACCACTATTCGAGACCAAATAAATAAGTTTTATTTTCAGGAAGACGTGGGGACATTTCCAGTCATGTTTGTGGCAACTAAACCAGCTATTTTTTAATGACACGTTAGGGACATTTCCAGACATGATTGTGGTGACAAAACTGGGTATGTTTTAATGCAAGTTGGGGACATTTCCAGCCATGTTTGTAGCAACAAAGTGGGTATTTTTTATCCGAGACGTGATATTTTCCTAACCCTAACCAGGTGGTTTTTATGCCTAAACATCCATTGTCACAAGATACAAATTAAAACTAAAATGTAAGACAATGTTAAGTTTCAACATATCCGCTACAAAATGTACAAATGAAACACTGTGCTTTGCAGAAACAATGTATACCAACATTTTTTCTGGTGACTGGGTTGAACTAAGAAGGCCTCACACTTGAGAAAATACTCAGTTAGCATATTGTCACAAAAATGTTAAAAAATTTACATGTAAGCAAATAGATTTTTAAAAATATTTTTTCCATTTATATGCCAGCAAATCCTTTTTTTGTAAGGTACATTAATTTGTTCTGAAAAACATGAAACTGTTTCACTTGTGATACATTCAAATAAACATTTGGTTTTTGGTCATTTCTAAGGTGAAAAATGATTTCCATCAAAATTGTAGCATATTGTTGCTGTCCTGTGAAATCTGTGTCTTCCCAAACATCAAATTTCTAGATTTTCATCTTTTTTGACAACACATTTTTTTTTAGCTAATCTACTTGGTTTTAAATCATTTATTTTTTTTACGCAGTAACTGATTTTTAATTCACTCTCCTATTATCTCTGTTTCTGGTCAACACCAACTCCTGAAGAAGCTGCTGCTTATTGAACAAATTGTTAACCATGTCTGTCTGGTGTTTGGGTCGGAGCTTTACTATCAGTTTTTAGAGCTGATAAAAGCATTATAATACACAGTAAAATTGAGCCAATGCAATGAAAAAGCCTAAAACGTTTCTTAAGGATTCCCTATGTTCAAGACACTTTTTATTTTTTTACTGAACTGAACTGAATTGAACTCTCCATATTCCAAAGTGTGGTATTTGATTAAGGTTCAAGCAGCAAAATAAATGAGCATTAATGTGTTTTTCTGAGTTGTTTTGCCCTTTGTAAGTCGACCCCACCGGCTCCTCTGTGATGACAGCGCACTGACAGAGACACAGAGAGCCATTCATCCCCTTTCTGAGCAGAATGTCACTTTTGTGGCTTTCCAGACTTTCAAAAACCACAGACTTGTCAAAGGAAGCCGATTATGATTACGGTCTCTTCTTGTATGTTCACTTGTAATTATCTTAAGTTGGTTATGTAAAGGTTTAGCTGGGCTCGCAATTGGGTTTTCTGTGGTGAGCGGCAAGTGGGGTCTAGAATTACATCCATGGTGCTTTGTGGAAAGGATTTAATTTTCTGAGACTGTTGTGATGAGGGGATTTGTGTGTTTTCCTGCTCTGTTCTATTGTGTCATACATATAAAACAAGGAAAACTAACCTCCACATCACAACACATCACAGCTTGTTCTGCTATCATTTTGTTTTGGAAATACATATGTCCATCATGTATCCAGTTAACAAATGCAGCAATGGATTATCTAAAGGCAAAACAGAAACAATGTTGGTTCTTTCATGTCAAAGAGTCGAGTTCATGTTCACATTATTTGAAGAGTTCTTGACCTCCGTAGATCTTTCTTATTCTTTTCCAGGTAGGTCTCATAAAGATTAAAATCTTATTTCAAAGCAAGAGCAACAACTAGACACAGGAAAGGCAGAGGAGAAAGAGGATGACAACTGTACTTAAACCGAGGCCACTGCGGTAGACTCAACTTTAGCGGTACAAACTCTGCTCGGTCAGCTATGGCTTCATGTTACAAAATTTTTGAGGGGAATGCATCATTAATAGGTTACTACATTTAATATTCTCTGATAAACTGATGAATCAAATGCATGCAAGTACAAAAGAGTGTTCATGTACTCAGAACGTGATGTAGCCTGAGACAGATCAATAAGATTTACATGAAAATATTAGTTACATAAAATTTAGTTTGCAATGGTTGCTGTGCCACGTGCACAGTAAGGCCTCATTGTAAGATGCATTTGCCCTTAATCACCAACCACATTTGGCACATAAGAAGACTTTCAGCCGGTTACACTGCTCACTTTTAAATACCACTAAATCCTACAAGTGTCATGAGACGCAGAGCAGGTGGACCCAAACACAGAAGACGGCAGGCAACAGGAACTCAAAAAATCACCTTTTTTTAGAAGGAACAGCAACTGAACATCAAAATCGAAAAATAAAACCAGGGCTTAAATACAAACTAGACTGATGAGGAGATGAAGTGCAAATGGAGAAACAGGGGCGGAGAAGCTCAGGTGAGGGGAATACAGTGATGAGGCAGAATAACAGGAAGCTGATTGGCTGGGAAAAACTGAGCAGCAGGAAAAGACGAACAAGGCTGATAATGGTCAAGTGTGTAGATGGGTAACACAGTAAAGTGAAACCCAAAAAACAAAAAAAACACAATAACCTTAATAAGGTGACCAAGTGAAAACAAACACAGACAAACGAATCAAGGCAACTTAAATGTGTCTTCCCAAAAGTCAGAAAGAATCAGGAAAAAGCTGACTGTGGCAGACCTTGTTTTATGTCAACTGGAGCTCGGAAAGACAGTGCCCTATGCTTGTGCTAGCTGACTGTGGTGTAACCTATTGATAATGTTAGGATGGAGCAAATGGATGCCGAACATTGTGGAGAATTTCGTCTAAAATAAGTCATCAGCCAGCCATTTGTTTATTTTAAATCACACAGCTGCATCTGGAGCAAATAGCAACTGTGCTATTTATTTATCCCTCTCAAAGGCCGGAGAATTTGAACAATACTGTATTTTGGGTGTTTGGTTTGGTTGTGTGTGCTGGAGTACATCGACAGAACTCAGGAAAAGCCTTTTTCCATGGCCATAATTCGCTGTAATTATCGTGTGACCTCTCCGAGCAGCCAGAGTAAATGAGCACCTGTCAGTGGGCATAAACTTTGGTTTTGCTGATGCTCTGCACAGGAGGGGTCAGCTGTATGTGACACACGACTACTTGGTAACCAGAAACAAATAAATTCAAAATCTGCTAAATATAGGATGAATGAGCATGTGCTAATCCTATTTGGATCTTTGTGATAGGGATCTTTGATTAAATGGAGGGTGGACAGCACTACAAAAACTGCAGAGTGCAGCAGAAGGCCCCCTTTGTGAACTGAATGGTCTGTGTCACTGAGTGGCAAGGACGGTCTTCTCTTTGTCAAACTCCCTCCTAAATCACACGCCACATCAGAGCAAGGTTGATTAACACCTGCTTTCAATTAAGCGACTTTCTCATCAAGCCCTCGTTGGAAAGAGGCAAAAAAAAAAAGCCTCACGCCTCGTCACGTCGAAGATGTTCCTGAATTAGAAAGCTATTAAATCAGAGGAGCAGACGCACGCCGTTGCGAGGGGTGTCGTTTATCTTCATTTGAGCGGGCCCTCCATGATCATCTCCACAGGGGCGGCTAATTGAAAAAGGGCTTCAGAAATGCGATTGTTAGCAGCGATAATAATTTATTACTCTCAGCTTGTGGAGTCCTGGGAGTCATTTGTATTCATTAGTGTAAATTCAAATTATGTTTGCGATTAAAATGTGACTTTGACAGGCAGAGGGGCCTCAGATAGGGACAGGCACTGATGAGACCTTTGCTCCGGGTCACTGCCTCCCACATTCGCCTCCTACTAAGTACGCCACGGAGAAGCCTTTTCTACCTCACCACCATCAATCTGTGTCTGATTCAAGTTGAGACGTTAGCCTTGATGGCCTCAACTTAGGCGTGTGTGTACGCTCAGAGCACACTTAGTAAGCAAATGAACTACCTACTGAAAGACAACACCAATCAGATGCAGGATCAGAGTCATTCTTCTTTTTTCTCTTTCATTTAGCCGGTAGTCGCTGTTATCAGCAGGACCGCAGCTTATTATTTGTCATGCCTGACTAATATTGACCAAGCTTTTCTTAAATGTCAGGCAGGGATTTCTTTGACATCCAAGAGATGGCAGTTAAGTAGGTCAGTGTCACTGTGATGAACATCAACCATGGCGGTTCACTGACTGGGCTGCTCCTCCACTTGCCCGCCTGTCACAAACCACTGAGCCAGAGGAGGCAAAGGAGCTGAGTGCTCCTTTATTGAAGCCTGGTAAATTACTCCAATACAGGCTGTCACCACGTAAAGTGAGGAACTTTATCAGATGTACACTGCCAAAGGTCATGTTTTATTGACCTGACAGGTCGCTGGCGGGGGCCTGCTGGAAAGGGTGACAAGGCTGGAGCAAAGGCTGATGGTTAAGGGCTGTTTGTGTTGGATATGAAAATGTCAAACACGGCAGTTTGGAAGGAGGAACAGCTTAGATTTTCAATGCTTTTTTTCCCTCTCTGTTTTTTTATGAACTCAAGCCACATGCAAATTTTCTGCAAGTTAAGGTTTAGTCGAATGCAAAAGTAATTGTGCAGATATTTAATAATTTGAAACCTGAGCAAAATTGGCTTGATTTCTTTCAAAAACATGGAAATAAGCCTATGATCAACCTCAATTTAATAAAAAGTTACAAGAAAATTGCTTGAAATTAGCATAAGAAGAAAAAAGGAAAGTAAAAGAACAAAAACAAGACTATCTATAACAATATATATATATTATATATATATATATATATATATATAGATATAGATATAGATATAGATATAGATATATAGATATATATATATAGTTGTATATAGATATCTTTATATTTTCCCTAGGCTATTTGATAATTATTTATTTTATTCTTTCTTTCTCTCTCTCCCTCTCTCTCTAATTTAAGAGAGAGAGGAAGAGAAAGCTAATTTTCAGGTCATTTTTTGTCACACTGAACTGATTTTTTTTCTTTCAACTTGTGAAATATTTCATACCAAATTGATGATTTCCTTTATCCCATGTTTTTGAAAGAAATCAAACCAATTTTCCCATATTTCAAAAGTTTAAATATTTGTGAAAGGCGTCTCAATGCAGCACAAGAACACGTGTCGATCCAGGTTTCAACACAAGTTCGTTTTGCAGTCATTTTAATGTATATTGGGGGAAAACATCCGCCGCAATATTGAAATGCCAATATGTAAAGCCATGCTATGAAAGGCAACCACCTATTGCCGTCCAAAATAAACATTAACAAATGTAATCATAATCACAAATAAACTTGACCAATTGTTCTTTTCAAACTTCTATTATTATTACAATTGATTCTAGTATGTTTTGCATCTCTTTGTGTGAGTGGCAGCTGAAACTGCTGCTGGGCTTCCTAAAATGCTCTAAAATTTTCTCCTGAGGGCCACTCCCCCAAGACCCCACTGGAAGTTTTGGTTTAAAATGGTGTCAAAAGAAAATGGTCCCTGCCCAATTCCCTATGTCCAAAACCATTCCCTATTTACTATACACTGTATTTACCGTCCACCATTGTAATTAGGCATAACTTGATTCATAAAAAATCACCAGAATGCAGAGAAATAAATGTTCAGTGCTCAAAATGTTCAGTCAGAGGACTCCCGCCTGTTTAAAAATACATATATGCTACTTTACATGTCTCACACACTAACCAGAGCCATTCAAGGCTGTTTGATTATTTTTCAGTTGGTGGGGATACCCAGCCCCCAGATACCAGTAGATGGAGCTAAGAGGCCTGACTCATTACGTTATCACACCTTTTTTCTGACTCTTTTGTTAGAGTTAAAACTCATTGTTCACAAACTAGTAGCAGTATTCATAAAAAAGCTGTGTGTTAAGGGGCCTCAGATCAGCCCATGTGCACAACTCACTATGATTCACCATTAGTGTGAGACATCCTCTGCCGACATGGGACCTACAGAGGGGCATCCATCCCCCTCCTAAAGCTCTGCAGCATGAAAACAGATTTCCCCTCTCAATTACGCATGAATCACACACTTTAAAACGTCATACATTTCGATGCAAACATAGCAAACATGCAAACACACACATACACAACTGTATACCTGTGGAAAATCCCAGAGTTTCCTTCTGACCCTGGTCCACACTTGACACGGGGGACAAGAGCACCAGTTTACATCAATGGAGCTTTTCTCTTAGATGGAGGGAAACCTCATACACACATACACACACATGCATGCACGCAGTGTGCACGGGAACACACTCACAGGGCAACCCCCTCACATACTCCCACGCTCCAGCCCTCTGTAAATGTCAGACCGTGGGAGAGAGGGTTTATCTTGGAGCGGTATGGTATTTTTACACCTTTCATTACTGCCTGTCTCTCTTTCGCTCTCTCTGTCTCTCTCTCTCTCTCTCTCTCTCACACACACACACACACACACACACACACACACACACACACACAGACACACACACACACACACACAGTTGTGTTCCTCCAACACTGCCCACCAATGAAGGGCAAACCTTGGCCTTGGTGTGCTACCTCACTGTGCATTGCGTAAAAATACCAAAACACTTGAACATTTATACTCCAAGACATCCTTTCATGTCTTTGCAAAGTTTAACCAAATGTCAAGATCGGAGCCAGTGTCCAGAATGATGGGGAACACTACTTGAGGGTGAAAGAGTTTCATGTCACAATCATTCTCTTTGTTTGGATAGAAGTCCTTGAATTCATAAAAAATAAAAATTTGTGTGACTTTTTGTGTTTGTAAGGGCCTATAGTTTTTGTTTTCCATCCGAGGTGGTTATTGCAGTGTTGTTTCACTTTTTTGTGTGTTTTTTTTATCTGTTATCGGTGTCTATGCAGCTTTTCTCTGCTTGTACCATTAGTGAGCTCCATTTGGGACTCCCCGACTTCCTCTGTGTTAAACAAACACCTTATCTAGACGCACTCCTTGAGGAGAGTGCATATTTTGTGAATAGATAGCCTTCCTCCACTGAAAGTTTGTGTTTTCCTTGTCTAATGTATTAGCCAGGGTGAATATCTGTTTTGCCTTCGTTTGTGGGTTTTTTTAAATAAATATCTCCTAAAGCACCACCCTTTTCATTCGTTTCAATTTGTTCAGGATGCCCACTGTAGAGTTACCAGATCATTGTAGGACTGTACCACTGCTTCATTGTAGATTTTGAATTTACATGGATTGTTTGGTTGCAAACACTCACAGACAAACTGTTGAACTCAGTTTTTGTGTGTCACCTGACATTCAAAGATTGTGATGAAGATCTTTCAAACATGACTGCGGTCCAAAACCCAGTCAGTGTTTTATCTGTGACTTAAATTTAGTCAACATGCAAAGTAGCTTTAACTGAATAAATGCTTAAAAGCTCAGTTTAAATTAAGCAAGCAGAAACACATTTACTACACTGTGAAAAACCCTTATTGTAGGCAGTTAGGATGCTTATTGCTTGATATGATTCAAAACAATTTTATTTATACTGTACCAAATCATGGCACTTTTCATGTAGAGCAGATCTAGCACCATACCCTTTAATTTCATTAACAGAGATCCAAGAATTCCTCCGTAAGCAAACACTTGGCGATGGCGGCGAGGAAGAACTTCCTTTAATCGGTCTAAAACCGCGAAAAGAGCGAGGCTCTAGGAGAGAGAGGGAGACAGAGAGAGAGAGAAACACAACAACAGTACAAAAATACCTACGACTAATTATATGAATACCAGAAATATGTCAAAAACAAATTCTATATTGAGTAGTACAGTACAGTACAGTACAGTACATGGTAGTATGTATAAATAATAATAATAGTAGGAGTAATAATTCTAATAAACAATAATAATAGTAATAATATTAATATTTATCATATTAGAAATATGACTAATAATAGCAGCAGCAGTGGACGTGAAGCAGGACCACTGCAGCAGAAGCAACAGAGATCCATGGGAACCTGCGAAATAAAAAAGGAAAAAGACTCGACCGGGAAGAAGCCAAGTTAGTAAAACGCATTAATGAAACATGAATGTGTGCAGCAGGAGAGGAGGAGAGAGCAGCTCACTGCATCATGGGAAACATTTCAGTGGTAAAGCAGAAGCTATAATCATTTTTAATGGTTGATCAATAGATAACCTAATAAATAACCTTAGTTTTCTGAAACGTGCCTTTTAAAGCTGTTTCTTTGCAGTCTGCATGTTCTTAACAATTCATATTGATGCAACTATAGACTCATATTAATACTGACAAGATAAAATACAACCAATCAAAATCAATTTCGAATTGTAATTATTTATTTAAATGTAGTTGAATAGTAAACTGAAGTTTTTTAAGGTTTATTCTTAGTTTACTATCTTCCCCAGAGAGCAAGCCACATCACTATTCAACATCCAAGTTGAATTTATAGTTTTGTGATTTTTGGCGACAGTGGCAAGGAAAAACTCCCTCTGAGAGGAAGAAGCCTTGGGAGGAACCCGGCTCTCTGGGGGGCCCATCCTCCTGTGGGCTCAGGTGTCTGATGATACTCCTGAATGGTCTCATCGCCCATCAACTGGACGTGGTCTTATCGTCCATCCACTAGACGCACCCTGGCGATGAGTGTCAAAAGTTCTAACCATCTAGTCCTGAGAAAAGGAACACATTTATAATAAGTACAGCGCTGATGGATTTCTAAATCCTTCTTTTCAACTGTAATCAGTCTGAAGTGTTATCAGAGGAAATTTAAAAAAACATCAGTGTTTGTGTTGTGTCTCTGTCTCTTCCACATCATTTCCAGGATGTGTGTCACTTCAGTGAATGTCACTGTGTTTTCCACTTACGTGTCTTTGGTAGAACAGGATGTAGGAGGTTTTCTCCCGCAGGTTACACACACAGTCACTGCTAGTTTCTGTGACCTGTGCATCGTTGTAAGTGAACCAGCGGTCAGTTGGGTCCTCCTGTCCCACGTCTGGATCCACCCCATCACAGATGTAGTGTCCTAACAGGAGAGGAAACATTGTTGAATGGACTGTCTTAAAACTCAGTGGACGTTTTGCAGGTTAACTGACGTCATCCATTATGTAGTTTATATCAAAGTAAGGAAAGAGTAATATTTGTGTCTGACTTTTGCAGTGAAATTAAAAGCTGTGTTCAGTGTTCAGTAAGTAACCCACTGATTATCTTACCACTTCCTGCTGTCGAGCCGATGTGATTGATGATGCTGACTAGGCTGAAACAGGCACCATCCTGAGAGGAAACACAGTTAAGCAGAGTTAGTGCACACAGTCCAAACATTTACAGTCTGCAGCTTTTGTTTGCTATCAGGTTGTTAGGTTATCAGTATATCAGGTCATTTAGGTTTACTTACCTGGTTGGACGACACTACCAGATCTCTGAGGAGGGTCACCGGGTCGTGGACCTTTGTAAGCTGGAAGGACGGAGTGTACCTGAAGCGCTTCAGGTGCAAGACCAGCACTCTGCAGACGGGAGGAAAAGAACATGAGCACGAGGTGTTCAAGGGAAAAAAACTCTATTTTCTATATTAAACATTTGATAACCATTGATATAATACTGGGCACTCTACAGTGCCAAGTTCGATACCATCACTGAGCACTGGTCAGTTTGGTTATTTGGGATGGGTTTGGTGTCACTTACCTTGGCAGAGTGACAAATGAGGATCGCTGGCTTGATGTGGTGGCGCCGCACTCACAGTTATACTCTAACTCCGTCTCCTGTAGAACAGCACAAGAACAAAATGCTTTCAGAATCACAAGCACTTCATTGATCCCAGGGCGAAAAGTGTCACTTCGGTACTGGATTTACATGCATGACAGCAAAACTACGACGTAACCATACAGACGGACACAAGCAGTGGCGCTGGGACAGAAATGTGCCAGCGTCTTCTACATCATGTGATGACATCGTGTCAGTCGGTTGTAATGTAAATGAATGAGGACAAGTGTTTCTTACCATCAGGTAATCCTGGAGCATCTGCTCCACACTTCCACCTCCAGGTACCAGGTCCAGGGAGAGGTTCGTAAACTCCTCCTCTCTGGTGGATCCTGCACAGCAGCTACACATTAAAAAGACAATACGGTTAGAATACAGCTGCACACTTCGTTGAAATGTTGGTAAAAAATACGAATGTGTGTGTGTGTGTGTGTGATGTGTTTAACTGTGTCCTCGTACTTTTTGCAGGTCCTGGTGTTTGCCATTTTAAACACCATGTGTTCCTCCACTGGACAGCAGTATGACTGGCCCATTCCGGCCGCCATCATCTGAAGCTGTGGCCTCAAACACCTCATCTGCTCCAGCACGCAGGTGAGGAACTCGTGTGCATCCTGCAGATAAAAACACAAACATGCATGTTTAATATCATAGCACTAAGTATAACTAGGTGATGAAACATCAAACCTTTCAAACCTGGAAACCAGATTACTTACCTTCTGGCTCCGATCCCGGAACTCTGGAGACCAAATCGCCCTCTTGAATGCGTCCAGGAGGCGGATTTTGTGTTTGGCATTGCTGGAACGGTGAGAACATTTTATGTCCATAAAGGATCTGGAGAGGGGATAAAAGGGGTTAGAGCCATGTTTCCAGATTATAGAGCCAGATTTTGGAACTGAGGGTGTAATTTGAGGATAAAATGAGACATTGAGTTCGTACCTCACAAGTTCAGCTTCAGGTAGAGATCTCCAGACCTGCTCCTGAGAGCTGATGGCTCTAACGAAGTCCTCTAATGTCAGAAGACTCTGCAGGCAGGAGTTCATATAGCAGATCTGGGCCGGGTTGGGGAACCTGACAAACAAACATAACAAGACAAACACGAGTGAATACCATCAGTTCTTTAATGACATGTTGTGAAGCTAGAGCTCATTTCTTGCTCTTTTCTTTTTTACTTTTCTTTGATTTGATGTGTGTGTTTGTGTGTGTGTGTGTGTGTGTGTGTGTATGTGGGTTGGTGCAGGTGTACTCACCCTAAACATCTGATCTGCTGCAGTCTGGTCTTAGCGGGGAAGACGACATCTTTGTCTAACCCCAGCAGTCGTTCCTCTTCTTTGGTCAGGCCCGTGAACTCCGTCACCATGTCCTGGTGAGGGGTGGAGGGCCTCTGACCTTTTGGAACAGGTGAGACATAAGGTGTTGTCTGTTGAAGGAAACAAATACTCTGGTGAAATCATGTGAAGACAAACTCATGAAATAAATGTAAATAAATAAATATCTTGTTCATGCTTATTGCTGAATTTTGTGACAAACATACATACCTTGCAACAACGCCAAAACCGAGGCTTCTTAGCCTTCTTTGACTTGGTTTTTGGCTTGGTGTCATTTTGTGTGGTAACGACACTGGTGAGAAAAAGAAACGTGTAATTGTGACTGCAGAGAAAACGTGTAGAAATAAATCAGTCCCTATGCACTGTCTATTAAAGAGCAAATACAGTGTTGTATTAACAGCAGAAGGAAAAAATAATTCCCAAATCTCGTAAAATTCTCTAAAGCACTGAATGTGCAGGCAAATAAAGGTACTGTAAAAATAAAGAAATGTGTCTTACCTTTGGTTTTTCTTCTGGAGGTGGAAACAAAAACAAACCGTTAGAATAAAGTACATCAAATATCTTTAACGACATTTATAAATTAGAATTCCTGAAAATGACTAAAATTATTTTTCATATGATGCCTTGAAACATTCAGTCAAACATACTTTGAGATGACCGAAGAGTCGATACCACCGTGGTGTCCCCTTATCAATGTTGTTGGTGACAGCAGGAGCGTCGGGGACAGAGACACTGTTGATAAAGACAAACACAGATGGTTATTCTCTCGTGTCTGCATGCTCAGAAGATCATAATCATTTACAGGGATTATTTTAAAGAATTAATCGCTCTCTAGTCAGTTAATTCTGCAATAAGTGAGTAAAACTTAAATCTTAAGACTCTCTTGAGCCCAAGACAAATCGAAAATCTTCAAATGTAAATTTTGCAGCAATGATGCCGGTCTTTCAGGCATCTGATTAACATTGCATGGGAACAACACAATTATTTTTACTGTCAACATTGTTTCAATAGTATTTTATAGAACTGAGACCAACTTTATTTCGTAAATTGTATGACTGACTGTATTATCCAACAGTTTCTTGTTATTCTTTGCTCAGTATTTCGATTAAAATGCGTCAGTGATGATCTTAAATAATTTGAAAGAAATCTGTTTGTCATGTTCAGTAATCTTAAGGCTCACTGGCTTATAGGACTAATAAACACACATTGGGTGTTGCTACCCGCTTTGCCATCCACAATACTGCTTTAGAGTTATCGCTGAAAAATTTAAGACTGAGTCACTAATCATGTCTGACAGGAGACAGGTCCAGGACAGCTGTCCAGTCTCAGGTCTACAGCTCTTAGTACAGAAAGGTTTGTGTCTCTTGACACTGGGCACAAACAAATGATTTTCTCAAAGCAATTTGTGTAAAAACTAAGGGAAGCTAATCAACCTGACCATGGAGATGAAGAAATAGTCAGGATAAGACTGTAGTAACTGTTATAAATGTCCTCACCTTCTCTGAGAGCCGAGTGTCTGTTGGTTCTCATTTGCCCCCACATCAACAACGGATACTGATTCCTGTACAAAGTAAAAAATAAATAAAATTTAGATAAAATTCAATGCTAACATAATCTATTTACACAAATTATATAGTCAGGTTTAACATAAAATATCTCACTGTAAACTGAGATTTTGAAATGAGATCACATTACATTAACAGATGAGTAATTTCATCAAGTTAAATAGACTGAGAAAACAAACCTTTCCACAACAAAAGGAAAACAAACGAGGCATGTTTGAAAATGGTTGAAAACTTGTCTTGAAGAGAAAATAGTCTGAGACGGTCAGTTAAATGCTGCTATCATCGACGTTTGATCGAGAAATATGGTCAGATTCAGAACTACCCTTCAATTCTACAGTTCCATCCTAGAATGTTAGGATGACATCATACCTAGTGCACTAGAATTAAAAAAAAACAAACTTAAAGGGCTCTGATCATAACTAATGACTAAATATGGATTGTGTGTGTGTTATAAAACTGATTTAAAAAATATTATAATAAAAAAAACATCTAAGTTAACTAAACAAATGTTGAAAATGTATTTGGAATCATTGTTATTATTGTTTTTATTGTTATGCTATCTACTTCTTATTTGATAGTTGAGAAAATTCAGATCAGTTGCCTGATGGGACTAAACTGAGCTTGTTTTTCCCAACTACCTAGCTATTTTTTACAGGTTGAACATACTATATATTGTTGCATCAGTCATACAGTATGTTGAATACTAAAGGGATGAAAATTACTCACCACATCAACACCATAAGTAATACGTCATGTAAGCACGAGGCGTCCATCAGTCCAAGCTGTTAAAGCTTCTGTAAATATTTAAAGTGAAAACTGTCCATGGGAATTATTGAGACATTAACGCTCGGGCTGTATTTTACCATCACACATAGATAAAAACAAATCTTCGCCATTATATAAGCAGAGATACTCATTCATATGCCAAATAGATACATTAATTTGTAAAAAAATACATTGTGAAATGTGTCATGAGGTTAGTTGGCTAAAGTTAGCAACCTACCGTACCTAACATAATGTAAATAGGGATTTTTACTTTTAAAATCTCAGTAACAATGTTGGCTGTGTGGTGGAACAGAGTATTTAAAGTGGATAATTAATCTATTAAAGAAATGGTTCACATTAAAGAAAAGGTAGGAATAGATTACGTAAAATCCAGTCAGCAAGCTCAATCAAATTATGTTAGCCTACATCCCACAACTTTAGCTAGCAAAAATTAGCAGAAGATGTGAAGTTATAATCATAAACTGTGCTTTAAGTTATTATCTGATGGTTAACTGAAACACAATGAAAAATATAAATATAAACCTCACATAAAAGCCTTGTAATGTTAGTCCTGAATGTAATTGTAGAAAGCACTGTGCATGCAGAGAGTTATTTAATGAGATGCTGCATCTCAATTAGATGTGCATAGTTTAAATCAAAACATGCCATAAGATTTGTTTGGTTGTTTGTTTGTATTAATGCGCTTCCCCCCATCCAAATGAATTCACTATTAAAAGGGAAAGAATCTCAAAATCCAAACTTTACTTTCCTTGGAAATTTACCAATCTTTTGTAACCCCACTGTGCCTAAAGTAAAACCTGAAAGTACAGTGAAACATCTTCAACTTCACACTTTAGCCAAATTTTAGCCAAAAGAAAAAAAAAGACAACCTTAAATACAACAAGTCAAGAAGTGATTATGTTAACACACATATGACCTTCTCAAGAGAGGCATGAGAGAGGAAAGATCTGCACTTCTTCTTTTATCACTCTGTTAATTGGTTTTCCAACATGTTTTCTATGTAGCCTAGTTTCCATTGTGACATTTGGCAAAAAGAGGGCAAAATATGTTTTTGCGGTGACATACAGAAAAATGATGCAGCTGTGGGACAGGAAGTTTTATCTTCACCTGCAGCCGAGTTTCATCTCATTTGGTTTGGATAAATATGAGCATGATGTTCATATGAAATTTTTTTTAAAAATGAGATACTATCACAGATATCATTGTGGCAGCATGTGCAGTTAAACAGCCTGACCTAAAATCAGATGTAGCTACTGATTTGGATGGTAAATAGCGTGTTCATTTAGCATGTTCCAGTGCATTGCCAGCTGTTGTTTGTTTTTCCAACATCCTCAAAATGGCCGTGTGTGCTGCAGGGACGGCGGTGGCTGGCTGTGATAGGGGTGACGGGGGCCACGACAATGCCTGTCTCCCTCCCTGCTGTTCAACCCAGGAGCCTAAACTACTAATGGCCCCCTAATGTATAAATACCATTCTGCAGGCATTAGTCACACTTTCTCTCTTTCTCTGACACACACAAACATGTATGCGCGCGCGCACACACACACACACACACACATACACACACACACATGCAGAGAGGCAGGTCTATGGGGCATTAGTCACAGTGGCAGCCCTGCCTATGGTTGGATTGCAGATGAGGGCCAAGGCCAGGGGCTGAGGGTCTAAATTCTCCTGCACAAACAATGCATGTCAAAGAGGCCCATCAGAGGCATTCTTTAAGGACGGGAAGATGTTGTTTAGAGCACAAAGAGAGGGCAGCAGGACCGTGCCAGAGACTAGTGAGGATAGAGATGTGTATAACTAAAAGCGCAGGTCGCTATTGTAGTGTGTGCGTGCGCGTGCGTGCGTGTGCGTGCGCGTGCGCGTGTGTGCGCGTGTGCGTGCGTGCGCGTGCTTGCGCGTGCGCGTGCGTTTCACGAGTTTTTATCATCACTGCATGTGCATACATGCCGTTCTGTTCAGTAAATGCCCAGTGGGATGTGTGGAGAATGACAGCTTTGCATGTGTATAATGGAATAAGAAAACATGTTATCTTTGAAGGTGTGCATGGATGCAAATCTGTGCTGGGGAGCGCCATTTTCTCTTTTTATTTCTGATGTTCTGAAGTGAGACCACAAGCAGAGGAAGACAAAGGCTTCTCCAACACCCGGGGATTTGTTGACAGCTAAATATCTTCATTCCCGCATGAGGCATTACAGATGCAAATTGCCATTAAGGTGCATGTGCGCAAGAACAACAGAGATCATTAATTCTAACTTAAAGCATCATTTATCAGCATTATATAAAGACAGTCATTAATCACTTTATATTGAGTAAAAATTCCTGTGTTCAAAATGTATTTTTAAGGTTTTTTTTCTGACGTATATGTGGGTGGCAGTGTGTGGGTGCATGAGTGTGACCTCACCCTAGCTTTCTGACGTTTCCCACACACATCAATGAGCTGACAGCCAAAAACACTTTGATAAATCCATCATAGTCCTTTTTCCACCACATTCATGATCAATCAAATGTCTTTTATGACAATTTGGGGCGTCAGTTTCTGATTGTTAACCCTTTGAAACCTGGATCGACATCATTTTTCTTGTGCTGCATTCGCATTCAGGCGCTAGTAGCCTACTTACAATGAACACTGAGTAAACTGGTTTGATTTTTTTTTTCAAAAACATGGGAGAAAATCTTTAAGTAACATGGCAAGAAATGTCTCACATATTGCAAGAAATTAGTTGATTTTAAGAATTATATTTAAAATTAGTATAATTACATATTTAAATTATTTTACCCTTCTGGCCTTCCCCACACACATCTATGAGCTGGCACGCCAACAACTCACTCATGAACACAAATACCATCATCACTTCGCTTTTGTTACATCACACTACAGACACACACAACACCAACACACACATACAAAATAGGGGGGGTGGTTTGGTGGTGGATTTTGGATTAGGGGGGTGGGATGGGGGGGGGGGGGGGGGGGGAGGGGGGGGGGGGGGGGGGGGGGGGGGGGGGGGGGGGGGGGGGGGGGGGGGGGGGGGGGGGGGGGGGGGGGGATGGGGGTTGGGGTTTGTGGGGGGGGGGGGGGGTTTATTATGGGGGATATTTATGTGACTATTGGGAGGATGCAAGTACAAAGGTGGTATGGACAGGTGTGGAGTTCGATGGGGGAGGGAGAGACTGGTGACGGTGTTGTGGTAGTAGTTAGTGATAATAGGTTTTGTTATATTGTTTGAGTTGAACATACATGATACGTGTGTTAGTATGATAGGGTGAGGGATAGAGGTGAAAAAAGAGAGAGTAGTGTTTGTGTCTTTTATTAGTAGATTGAATTAACTTGTGTTGAAGTGATTAGAAATGGTGTACTGAGATGTTGACGTTTTTTTGGCGTTAGGTTGATTAGATAGGATTGGAATAATTACATATTTAAATTATTTTAATAGAATTCTAATAACTTTTAATCTTTTTTCAGGTAATTTCCTTGTTAATTTAAATTTTTTTGGGCTATTTTCAGTTACTTTTTACAGATTTCTTGCTGATTTATGGGTCATTTCTTCTTAAATTGGTCTTTGCTTTCTTCCCATGTTTTTGAAAGAAATCCAGGTTTCAAAGGGTTAAAGGACTAGCAGCAAGGCTAGGAGTCAGTTTTGGCGGGAAACTTTAAATTAGACATCAAATTCTTTCACATCTATGTGTGCAGGTGCTTCTGTGATATTTGCAAAGACACATTTAACAAACTCTTTGAAGCCAACAATCCCACGAAAAGTCTCACATTTGCTAAAGCTAACAGATGGTCCTGGGTCAAAAGACCGTCATGCTGCTGCTAAAGTACAAACCCATATTTCAGTCTATTTAACAATTAGTGAACCTCACAGCATGGGACACTGAGATCATTACTGGAGAGCATCAATCAGACCCCTGAAATCAACCGTGGCCATGCAACTGTTACCGAGCCGTGACCACTGGTTCCTGCGACTTTATAACAGGGGCTGTAAAACACATAAGGAGGCTTTTATTTGCTTTCTTTTCACAGAATTCTTCTATCACATTGCTTCAACCAACCTTTTCCAGAGCACAAACATTTAAACAGTCTGATCTATGTCGGCACTTTCCTGGTCTATGTTGAGCCGGAATCCGATTACAAGCCAAGACAAAATTGAGAGCATTAGAGAACATTAATACCTTGTTTTCATCAAAAAGGTCGTGTATGGTTTGGCACGTTTGTATTCGTGTAGGCTCACATTATGTGACAGAGCAGGAGTGTGTGTGTGTGTGTGTGTGTGTGTGTGTGTGTGTGTGTGTGTGTGTGTGTGTGTTGGTATTAAAATAACAGCATTTCTCTTAAGTAGCTGGAAACTCTAACGACCTAGCAGCATTTGGAGGGGGATTCCATGAGAAAACACCTCACCAGGGCTTTCCTCGACATCCTTTTCCTCCGCCTGCACGGGCACCCACACTCGCACAGGCTAATAGACAGTGACATGCATACATGCAGAGAGAGTGAGGCATGCTAATTTCTGCTTCTCTTGGACAAAGATAAAACCGTGCAGGAAGTCGGCAGGTTGTTTGGATTCATTGGCGTTATTAAGACATCAAATGGCTGGAGCGTAGGAGTGTTGCTGCACCAAACATTACTCTTTTTCACCCTCTGAGGACCCCGAGCGAGAGTGCAACAGACACCTGACACATTTTCTCAGCTTGCTCTGCAGCTGTTACAAGTACAGTGGTGAATCAGTGCCTGTACATTAAATACTGCACAATATCTCCCTGTTGCACCATTATGAATCCCTCCTCCATCTCATTAGATCCATATTTTACTCCTCATTTCATTGTTGTTAAGTCTGTGGTCTCCAGCTGATGTGGTTGTAATGTTTTACACCTCTGCAGAATTGCTGGTCAAAGGGGAGCAGTTCTCCTCGACACCGTGAGGCACTTTTTCCAGTGATTTAGGTGTTTCTCCTGTTTACCAGGTAAAGACCCCAGAGAGAACACAGGCTGGAAATTTAAACGAGGAACCCCATTTAACGAGTGAGGGGAAAAAAGGCTTTTGCAATTTGATTTCACATCATGGCAAAAGAAAAGTTGGCCTAAAAAGAGTATGGAAACCACCAGAGGGAGTGGAATACAACAACTTCTGACCCTGCGCTGTAGGAGACAACGATGAGGGGAGCATTTTTGATGAATTTCATTCCAAACGTGGGATTTTAGTTAAACAGAAAGATTGGCATACACTGCTCATAACGGACCAAGTCCGCCCTGAAATGTATTGAAGCTGAAGCGCAACATCTCAGCACTAATACTTTCCATAATGTCACACATCCAGAAAACACACTGGCTGATCTGGGCTGGCAGGATGAACTGTGTCATGGAATATCATGGATCGTCTGGTAGTTGATGTCACGGGTTACGAGACAAAAGCAACATTTTTCTCACCTGTGATTTGGATAAATGTAAGAAAGAGGTTCTGTCTCACCAACTAGGATTGGATGATTATGGCACTCAAAAGGGATTTAACAGACACTTAACCTACCAGTAACTGATATTTTTCTCTCATATTTAATATCTTAAAATGAGATTCTTATGCCAACAATTCTACTAAATTACATTTGGCAGCATGGGAAAACCACTGCAACAACATTTACACCATTGGACATTAAACTCCCACTGAAACCAGTACTCTTTTAAATGCTTTGCAGGCTCCTTTTAGCATTGCCAAGCTTTAGTTCATTATTAAAGCTGCACTAATAAGTTTTATATTTAAAAAAGTGACTATATTAAATGTGAAATGGGTCACTCGTTAGTTTAAAATAACAGAGAATCATCTAACTGCAGTTCCCCTAATATCTACAGTGCATTTTAGTAATTTTTAGCAGCTCAGAGCAGCTTCTTTACTTAGGCTGTGAGACTCCTCAATTCCTCCTTCGACGCCAAAAGATGTAGCAGGATTAAGGATCACCTTAAATTTCATTTCTTCTTAAACTACGTTTCAGTTTAATAAAGTTACCTTGCACCTTGGATACTTTTCTCAGGTATTGTTGGTGACCACATGGGAAGTAATAACAGAGCAGTTATCTACCTTTTGTTCTCCTGTGGCCAGAAACATGACCCCAAATGAATGCTGATGTTGCTGCATGTCTAAATAAATAGGCCAGTGTTTGCTAACACATCAGCCATATCAAATTCAAAAGGTGACAGAATATCAATGTTGTGTTTATAGCTTACTATGCTGCTGGTTTAAAGTAGCTCAAGAATCTCAAATGTTTTTTTATCAGTTGCTTTTGGGCTCTTTTTGAGGGAAACATGAACAGAGCTTATGTACCGGCCCATTCCCATTCCCAGGTCACCAAATATCGATGCTCTGATAGGGCCCTTGGTATGTGATATTGATGCGAAAGTCAGCCTTTTGCATCTTCATGAGAGAGCTTTGTAATGCCCCACAGTGTGTGATTTTGACATAAAAGTCACCCTTTAGCATCTTTATGACACGCACCAGGCTTCGGTGCTGACTTCAATGTAAACCCAACTGTGGCAATAATCACGCAGACAACAGCTGATATATTATAAAGAGCAAGAAAATCTGCATAGGAGAAGAGGTGGATGACTCAAACAAACACAGGACTTTCGCCAAGGAGACTACACTTCATTTCTCATGTAAAACCAAAAGTCAGTGTTGTTTTAATGTAACTTTAAGTAAGATATATAACTATCTCCTGTGTGAAACCAAAAGTCACTGATCTTTTTTCTAAAACTAACCAAGTAGTTTCGTTACCTAAATCTAACCGCAACCATTTAAAAAAAATAACCACATATTAAAACATGTTTTAACATGTAGCCATGTGCATCTCCATGGGATGCCGAGAGTCATGACAAAGCATCACTATTTAGCGACCTGGGAATGAGAACAGATTGTACAATGGCAACATCTGGATTGTTATTGTTCTAATAACCAAGCTGTTGTGCTAATAGCTTGATCATTAGGCATGAAATGAAAGTGAGTAGAGAAATAAACACTATTCCCAGCTTCTTTGTCACTGAGTAGCCTACAAGTACAACTGATGCCCAACAAGTTACACAGCCTAACGTTCACTGTGAGTCAGACTGAGGCAGGCGTCATTCCAGGTTTTACAGACTGCTATCCACAAACCTGACCAGTAAAATCATCATCTCAATGCCCATTTGTTATCACATGGTCACTATGGACTCTGCATATATAGTAGGTCTAAACTAGGCACTAATGAGTTTGAAAAGAAAGAATATGTGCTGATAGGCGAGGCACACCTGTTGGATGTTGCCACATCCACATCTGACAGCCATTACATCCCAGTTCAAATCTCAACTTCATTACACTATTACGCTGTTACCATGATACCACGATACCACCAAAGACGACAGCCTCATCAATCTTCTGCTGTCTTCGAACAAACACACACACACACTCAAGGCAACTGACAGGCCTTTCTCCGCTGCACCCAGGCCTCCTCCTGCCGGGAGTTTATTATTCCTTCTCCTCTGACATGTTATGTGCTCTTTTATCTTTGAATAATGCATGAAGCCTTTTTGAAATCCAGTTGTACATTTGGCACCAACACCCAGTTTATTTGGCTTTACTTTTAGATGTCGAGGTGCCCCACACGTTATATAGAAGTCT